>NW_020955389.1:231351-286422 GCF_003031625.1 Empidonax traillii | reverse complement strand
GAGTGGCCAGTCTTCGCGAACGAAGAACCGGGGAAGGTCTTTACACCTTCCAGCCTGCGCATTGGATTTTTTAGGTGAGACACAGTGTGCGCGGAACTGAGCCCACCCTTTAATCCTGAGGTTCATCTGCCGGGGCCAAGCATGCTTGGACGGTGGCAGCGAGGTCCTCAGGACGTAGATGGATTGCCTTACAGGGCTAACGAGCTCCATCTGCCCGGGGAGAGGCCCTGACCGGGGAATCGAACCCGGGTCTCTGCAGTGACAGTGCAGTGCCTTTCCCCTAGACCACCAGGGGCACCTAGTATATTGTGATAGTACAGCTTAAATTACATTTGTTGCCTGTGTTGGAGTTCTACTTGGATTCCTATGAATTCCTACAGAATTGCCTTATCTAGGTTGGCTCCTACACTGGGATTTAAAGTCTTATTCCACGTTTAAAAACAAACACAGATATCATAATTTTCTGTTGCAGCTTTCGTAAGTGTGCAATTACTATCACATTGATCAGTCTAAAGCTCTATGACCAGAGCTGTCTCTTTTCTGTTGTGTTTGATTCTCCCATTTTTCTTCTATTTATGTAATGTATGCCCTGTGATGCAGGATCTCCATCGGCTGAACTTTATTTTCTGTTTGTGGGTGTAACATGCCTGGAAGATGTTCCAGTCCTTCAAATACAACCTACTGATCTTCCAGCAGCCTTGCTGCAGGGATGCCACAGTCTGTCATCTGCTCTAGGTAGTATCGGGTGTTATTTTCTTTAATTTTTGAATCTGTTTAAATAATTTGTCAGAAATCTCTAAAAAGTTTTGTGATTTCTTTCAATGCTATTTGTTTCCATGTTGTCTGAACTGCCTGAAATTGCAACCTGTAAGCTTTCTCTTTATATTTTACGAGTCTTCTTTTTTTTTTTTTTTGGAGGGGGAGTGTATTATTTCATGGTTCTTGTGGTTTTATGATCGTGCATTGTATAATCTTTATCTTGTTGTGCTTTCCATTTTGCTCTCTATTCGCAAGCAATAATATAGGAGTCTTCATAACCTACTAGGGTCACTGACGCCTTACTGTGTAGTTAGCATTTAATTTCCTGTTTGTATGCTGCCTCATCTTGATATGATAGGCAGAGATTTATGTTTTCTGGTTTATGTTGCTTTATTTCCCCCCTTCCTTTTTCCTCCTCTCCTTTTCCCTCTCATTTTCCTTTTCCCTTGACTACAAGCTTTGGCATGATAATTTCTTCTGCTGCAAGTGTATGACCCCAAACGGAAGGTCTGTCCATCATCTTATATTTTCTTCATAGTACACCATGAGTAATTTTATGTGATCTTGTAATTTGCTAATCTTGTTTTGCTCTGTATTGCTTTTTGATGGTTTTGGTGTTGGGGGTGGTTTCTTGGGCAGGCTTTTTGCTGTCTTTTTGTTATTTTCATCAGTTACATGCTAAATTATCTCTGAGACCTCTCTGCTGAGGAGTTGCTGTCCATAATGCATTTGTCTGTATCTCTTCATAATGTTAACATGAAGCTTTTGCACATTTTTATTGAATCTCCTGCAGCTTCATTCCTATTTCTAATCTATGACTATTTTAATCCAACAATTCTAGAATTCAGATACCTTATATAATTGCAAATTGTAGTGGTCTTCCCCAAATTCTTGACCTCCGTTGTTTGGTTTTCTTAAAAAAAACTTTTCATTAGTTCTTGAAAAAATGTAAAATCCAAGAAGGCCTCTGAAAGCATGAACTGCCCTAGTCTTCTCTTTGTATATGAAGATACTGTTGAAATATGTAGTAGTCTTTACAAGTAATGACCAAAATATGCCTTTTCAAATGCATTCCGACATACACTTTGTTAAAACAAGAATTCCAAGTTACTAAACAAATTGTCTTTGTGCCTGTAATGACTTCCTGATTTCACACATATGCAAGAGTAAACTTGTTCCTGACATGCGCATGTTTCAAGCGTTGGCAGAAAGAGTACAGGCTCAGAACCTCATTCTGCCCTCCCCAGATAAAGACCCCCACTGCAGAGCAGTTTCAGAAATAAGGCTTTCCATTTCTAGAAATTACACTTTACATATTTCCTTCACTATGAAGACTCTGTTTGGAAAATCAGTCTTTTCATGTGAAGGATTTTTTTAAGCGGAAAAAAAATGTTTGTATTTGGACACTTGTATTTGCTCAAATCTATTGTATTTCCCCGTATTTGGACATGCTACTGAGCCCTGGCTTCTGCATAGACCATAGAAGCTTGACAACTCAAGTGCACAGGAATTGTTTTTCCTAAAAATTTTTTAATGGAAATGAACTTACAGAGTTTAGAGTTAGACTATACATAGAAGTTACCCTGAA
The DNA here is from genome assembly GCF_003031625.1 of Empidonax traillii. Taxonomy (NCBI): domain Eukaryota; kingdom Metazoa; phylum Chordata; class Aves; order Passeriformes; family Tyrannidae; genus Empidonax; species Empidonax traillii. The sequence continues at coordinate 284,075 of NW_020955389.1, read as the reverse complement.
ATAGGAATTTTATGCTAAGCACTTTGATCCTGAGGAAGAAAAAAGTTTTTCAGCTTCATTCAGGAAGGGAGAGATCTTAGATTCTGTAACCAGTAATCCCTTCTTTATTTTGATAGATAGATAAAGGATTTTTATCATGTCATATGAATTTATTTTTCCTGCTGATAGGGGTCTCTCACACTGCATCACACATGAAGGTATTTGGTAATATAAAGGAGCCCACAGTGAGAAATCACGAAAAGAAATATGTATGTGCTTGAAGGAATGGTGAGAAAAGAAGCAATTATACTTCCTTGAACAATAGAAATATGTTGCATTTATTAGAAAAATCTGATATAAATATTCCTATCTAAACCATAACTTTTCTAGGTCAATATAAGTATCTGAATTTTTATGTTCATAGTCTTGTAATTTTGGAAACTCGTGCAATATCAAACAATACAATATAATTATTTGTCTTGTGTTTTTACAGTGTTAATTCATGTGAAGGAGAATTACTTTTACAGAGTACTTCTGAGGATGTAGCTTCACCTTGTCAAATATTCGGTGGATGTTCTTACTCTGGCTACCAGTCTCTCATTCATTTTTCCTCTCTCCACAGCTCGTCACCCTGGGCTGCACCAGCACAGTTGCCTGAGAGGACACACCATACTTGAAATAGATTATGGAAAGAACTCCATTTTAAAAGATATATATTGTTATGCTTTTGGCAAGCACAGTAATACCAGTGCCAAACACAAATGCCCTCCCCTCAGCCAGATATTAAAGCTGCAGAAATCTGATGGAGTCAGATTTACTGGGATTTGGAAACATTGCTTTGATACAGGGAAGCCATATGAGTGGTTCATAAGGGAACTGGGCTTCTGGCACTTAAAATTAGGAGTGGCATGAGTGAGCTTGTGCTGAGAAATCCAGTGGGTTCAGAAGAGCATGTGGTTTGAAATGTAATTTGTGGTACTGGTAATGCTATGGGATTTCAGATGCATCAGTCAGAGCAGAGAAAAATAAAATAGGCTGCCAGGTAAAGAAGAAAATGTGGCAAAGTGTTTAAATTCTAAGATTCATGATGAGGGAAGCAAGGTCATCACCACATTGGAAGCATGGGGCCAACACATCCTGCTTATGAAGAAAAGTGTGGGAAAACACAAGAAAAAATCCACATAGCTAAGGAGCAAGTGACAAACATAATGAAAGCAAGGAGATACTCTTCAAAAAACTTATGTCTCTATTAAAAAATAGAAAAAAAATTATATTCTGGCAGGTAACATGTAAAAAAAGGCAATAAGGATTTTGAGGAGCATCTAGCAGAAGGATTCAAAAGTAGCAATAAATCTTTCTTGAAACATAACAAAAGCAGAAAGTAAGCCAACATCTGAAGGACCAGGATGGCAACTGTGGTATGAGGAAAGCACTCAGGGGAGGGTTAGGCTATCACAGAGGAGCTACATTAATTATTTTCATCAGCACTCGATGCAAAAGAAATGGGGCAGGTTCTGACCTAAAGCTGTCTTTGTGAGGGACTCCTCAGAGGACCCACATAAAAGGGAAGTGGCTACAGAAGACCACACCTGGAGCAAATGGAGCACACAAAGAGCAGCATATTGCCAGCACAAGATGTGTTCATGAGAGAGTTCAAGAGGAATTAAAGACTAAAAGAGATTAACGATTCCCCAGGCATGACAGTGGTGACTTTCTCAAAGCTGCCTTGGCACCCAAGGACAAGTGAAAACCCGAAGCCAATTTTTTACAAAATTTTGGGAAGAGACCTGTGAACTACAAAAGCTTTTAAGCATTTTTTTAAGCATGACATCTATACCATGCAGGTTAGCTATCAAGACCAGAGTTACTGAATATGTTGGTGAAATGATCTCTTTGTTGGCTTTTCTGAAGTCATATCAACAGTTATGTGGCTTATTTAGTTTTTCCAGTGGGCTTTTGAGAAGCGTCTTATTAGAGACTTTTAGGGAAACTTTGTACCACATCATGAGAACGAAACCCTTGCATAGTTAAATAGTGAGAAGACAGGAATAAATGGTCAGTTTTCACAGTAGAAGGTGGTGACAGATGAGGTTCTGCATGATCTATGCTAGGGCCTTTGCTGTTCAGCATGGTTATAAATTACTCTAAAAAGCACGTTAGCAGTGAAGTAATCAAGTTTGATGATATCAATTTATTCAGAGTAGTAAAACTTGGTGACTGAGCAATAAAATGACAGCTGAAATTCAGTGTAGATAAATGTCCGGTGATGTACATAAAGAGAAGAAATCCTAATTTCACTTACATGAGCTGACTGGAATGAAAGTTGGGAGTTAGACAGTCACACAGAAACTTCAGTGTTATGTAGTGTTCGAAAGAGTAAATCAAATATTAGGAGCTGTTAGGAGAAGAATGAAGAACAGAAGAGAGACTGCCACTCTGCCATAATGTAAATCTGTGGGTTTGTCCTGTTTGTAATATGTTGTGCAGTTCTAGTCTTGCCCTTCCGTACGACCTCAAAAAAGTACAAGGGGCTGAGGAACATATAGTCAAGGTCAACAAGGATGATCAGAGATATAGAATAACTTCCATATTAGAAATTACTTAAACCACAAATAATTATAATCATAATGAAAAAGGAGAGTTGAAGGAATAGTAAGTGTAAAACCCATAAAAATAGGGAAATAGAGATACTAAGATACTAAGCAGAATACCTCTTGATAGCGCCCTGAGGGCATCCAAGGACTTGGTGAATGCTGCTCAGCAGTTCTGTGAACAGAGACTTAGCAGGGTGTGTGACCACAACTCAACGCTAAATACTGGACTGAAGAATTTTATTTTTTCTTTATCAAATACAACTATTTTGATACTCATTTACATTTTCAATTTTTCAGCTATTGTACGTTTTAACTCATTTAGCTGTTTTGTTGAGATGCAAATTACAAGCACAGATACTTTAATGTATTTCAGAGTCCAACTACACATGAAGCTTTCTGAGACCTTCTGGTATTCTAAACTAAATGAAACCCATACTAAGTTTCAACTGACATCAGGAGGACAGCTATTTGAATTAATTTTTCTCTGTAATCTTTATCAGATTCTGAGGAATACATCAGCCCAAAAATACATCAGTCACTCTCATATCAGTTGTTTATTTTAATATTCTTCCTTATTTTAATATTCAAAATAAACCAATTGTACATCTATTTTGAAACTGCGTAGGACTGAAACAACCAGGTAGTTTCCAACCAGTTTATGACTGCTGGTCTAATGTAGACCAATAGTAGCTGAATTGCGGAGGGCTGTGGTTAAAATCACTGCAGGTGTTCTATTTAATGAAGTGTTAGTTAGGTGGTGGATGACCATAAAATGCTGGGGTTGTGAGTCATCAGTACAGGGGAAGTAAAGTGTAAATGCTGAGCTGTGTTACATCAAAGAAAAACATCAAGGATTGCCCTTTACTGATGTCAGTTGTGGGATTTTTTTTTTTTTTTTTTTTTTTTACATTAAGCATCTGCTGTCCTGGGCCAAAATGTAGTTTTCAATGTATATGTAGAAAGCTCTGTAAATTGCTCATAGATCATGTACATTCATAGTTATTTTATAGATGTTGTAACAGCAAAGGCAGATGGATTTACTGAATTTTCAAAAGTCGTACAGAAAACTAGGGGTAAATTCTGGGTCAAAACCCCAAACTTCCTGATTCTAAATTCTATTCAGAGGGGATAATGAGAAGAACAAGGTGTTAAATCATCCTAATTAAAAAGCAAACAATAATTTCATAAGTAGGTCTTAGCAGATAGCACTCAACAATAACAATTTTAGGGATGCCAGTAATTTAATTTAAATTAATAATTTATTAATTATTTTATGAAGAATATTTCCTGAATTGAGTAATATCACTTTTATGAGAAGAACAAATGATTTTGTAATAGCATATATCTGGGCTCAGTTTCCAGGTATGCAGTCAACTGCACAGAAACCTGAGGCCAACTTTCCATGGGGGATGTTAGAACAACTGCAGGCTCATCTTCCATGGGAGTTATCTTCCTGAGCTGTCTAGGTTGTTGGCACTGAACTTCATCATTATTTTATTACTAAAGAAGTAACAAAAGTGTCATCATTTTTGTGGACAACTAGGTAGAAGGCAATGGAAAATTATGGCAGTTTTTAAAGATCAGAGAAGTATCAAGACATTAGAGTTGTGAGTTAATACTTCATCATTAAAATGCCTGTTGCCTCTTATCCTCCTCCCTGTTATTTCCATCTTTTTTTCTTCTTGTTAATATTTGTTCTTTGCTCATTGGCATTGCACATCATACCAAACTTGTCTATTCTATTCCATACACCCCATTGCAACACCTCTGTCCTCATCATCCTACATACTTTTGCTTTCCCCAGCTCTATTTTTTCACTCCTGTTGATTCATCAGGAGTAAAAGAAAGTAGAATCTTCAAAGACATTGGGTACAAAACTGTAATACCCTTCCACTTATGTCAGTGAGTATTGTCTGATTTTTCTAGGATTTGTAGCTTAGCAAAGTATGGCCTTTCTAAGGAACTAAAGCAAGTGAAAATGCTGATTTTCAGGTTCTTGTTTCAAAGGTTGTAGATAGCTGATTTTTTAAAAATTAAATAACTGAGAGTCCATGTGAAGTAAGCAAGTTGTTATCCCCCATGTAATTCTTGAAAATCACAAGTTCATCTGAAACACTGACTCTCTCTTATTACCTTTTATTTAATTCTGAAGGTGACACTTATCCCAGAAAAGATGAGCCCACACCATCGAGTTGAAAATGGTTTTATAATGGGAAAGGTTAGGCAGTCTTAACAGCAGGTGTCAGTGTGAACTCTACCTTTATAATTAAGGGTGAAGCCAATCTGATAAAGAAGTTTCAGCACCATCATGATATCCTCAGTTGTGGATCTTAAAAGCTCCTTTACTATCCAAAAGTGTTTTTCAGATATTTTTCTTTCATATGTCAAGTAATTACAATATCATAATCAGGCTATTTTTCTGTCTTATCAGCAATTTTCACTAGCAGCAACAGCACCATAATGAAAACCTTGAAATCACACCTCTGAAAGCAGCAACCATAAATATAAAAATTTGATGTTAGACAATATCTGTTACATTTTTTTATAGAAGAATGTGCTAAAAAAGTGATAAGGTTGATTGAAAAGACAGACTAAACTACAAAAAGAAACAAAATACAATTTTGAAGACATTTGAAGAACTGTATACTCAGTGGGAAAAAAATGGTGTAGAAAGTCACTGAGGTATGTAGTAATAAAAATCAATTGTCTGCAGAGCTGGCTGAACAAGTTGTAAAAAGTTAATGAAAGGAATTAAATTAGAAACACCTGGTAACTAGTAAAGTAAGGGGTTTTTAAGGTGGAAGAAATGAACACCTACTTTTATGATGAAATCCAGTTTTGTATTCCCTCTTCCCTTCTGCCTTTAAACAATACCTTTGCCCACCTATTTCTATGCTAGGTGTGAAAAGATATTTTCTGTTATTGAAGATCTTTGGAGTGTCTATCTATATTTCTTCTCCAGTACAGGTATTTCAGCTATTACACTGTTGGGATATTTAGTCTTAAATTTTTTCTTAGTAGAGAGGTGTAGAAATTTCTGTCAGCATGATTATTTAACAGTGTGGTTTATGTGAAAGCTAAGGCATAATCACAGATCAGGCATCTGCAGGTTTATTCTATACTAGATGATGTGGGATAAAAATTTTAGGCAAACTAGAAGACATATGTAAGATAATTATTCCTTTAAAAGTTCTGATATACATATACATATATAAATATGTATATGCAGATGAGCGATGAGCAAGGCTGGAAGGCAGCCAGGTTTTCCCAGCTGAGAATTCCTCTGGCACTAGGGGACTCAGCTGGCATGCAGCCTGCTTTGCTGGCTCCTGCCCCACTCTGCTTCTGTGCCACAGAGCTGCAAGTACCTTGTCCTTCAGGTGTACTTGGTGTGCATAAAGAAGCTTTCACTAGGATTTGGGACAGTGTGAGTCTGTCCTGAGAATCAGTGATCCATAATTGCTTCCATCATTCAACCTCCCCTACACCCCCAAAAACTTTTCGCCTTTCGGGCTGCATGTTTTGTATGGCTCTCGTGGTGTATTGCTGAGTGACTTTAGAATGGTAATATATTATCTTCCTTATCCCTGTAAGGTAGAAAAGCTCTGCTATCCCACATTACACAAGGGGAATTAAAGGTGTACTTAGTTTCTACTGACTTGAAATCTGTGCTTGAGTTTAAAGAAGCAGAGGGCTATGTCTATATGGCCTGGAGGAGCTAAGGTATCAGCCAGTCCTGCTCTCTGCCTCAGATTTCTGTTGTGGAGAGGCACCTCGATTTTCCGGAAGAGAATCAAAGTGATAGTCATGATGCAGATAGTCTCCAGGGTACTTTGACTCTGGCTCCAAGTATGAAGGCAGTGTAAATTTATCAGAGATTTAAAAGCCAGAGCTATTACACTAATTAGGTGCCCATAATTTCAGCACAGCATGATTAAATTTTATGAGATTTTGACTTAAGAATGGAATCCAAAATCCAGAATTTTGGGACTAGATAAAGTTAGAATAACCCAAACCTATCATGTTCGGAGGAGCCATTTAAAATTATTCCAAAAGCACTGGAAATATGTAGGTTTGTCTGAAAATCCATTCAGTTTGGGACTTGCATGTCTTTATCAAGACTGGAAGGTAAGTACCTAGAAGTCCTGTGAAAGTAAGTACTTAGGAAGGGAACAAGTAAACTTTGGTTGTACGGTACCTTCTATCCCAGTGGCTAGAGCATTCAGTGTGTAAATGGAAACCACTGGCTCTTCCAGCTGGAAGTATTTAAAATCATCATCTCTTTAGGGCTGCCTTTACAATTAGGGTACTTGGCCGTCTGCTTTGGGGCATCATTATCTTATTGCAGGCTTAAACAGATTGTACTGGAGGCAGAGAGGAAGCATAATCCTGTAGCCTAACACTTTAGACATTATACACTGTCCAATATTGAACTCTATGCAGAAGCAAGAATTAGTGCTCTGTTCTCTTGGCTTCCAGGATATTACTTGAGGTGGCAGGCACTCATTTTTGATTACTTATAACACTGAATATTGGCATATTCTATCTTTAAATCTAACTCCAGTCTGAGTTGAGAAAAGCCACATCCTTATGGATTTGGTTATCAAAAGTGATTTTAACTGAATAAAACTTCCTTGACTTGGTCTTTACTTTTCTTAAGCATCCTACTTGCCCTCAGCACTAGTGAGAAAGGGAGAGGAGTATGCCTATACTAGCAGACAAAACGGTTCCCAAGAATATTCCCAGGCACAGAAGCCAACTGGCATGGACTGACTTACAAGTACACCAGTAAACAATCGCAGCCAGCCTCCAGAACAGGGTGGCTGGATGCAAATCCTTTGGTGGTAATGGTCTGTGGGATGTTGCAGCTCTCAGACCATGTCTGGGAATTGCTTGGGAGACTACTAGTTGGTACAGGCCAAAAACATGCTAGGGACTGCTCTAATAATTTCAGACCAGTCATATTCCAGTGTCTGGGAACATTCACAAGTACTGTTTAATTCACTACCATAGACGTACCCTTAGGTTCACTGGTATTTTCCACAAACTCTTTTCAACAGTTCAAAGATGATAAAGACTGGGGATTGTTGTTAAAGAAATACTTAAAATTGAATCCTGACTCAAATACCTGCTTTGTTTTGAACCTTTTCATTTTTGGGAAATGTAAATTTATATTTTGGTTCTGGACTTCTGGTCTTCTAGTATTTATCTTGTTAGAGTAACCAACATTTTAATGTCTCATAGTAAAATAGAATAGCTTGAAGATCTCTACAGGTTTTGGAATTAATTCTGTGTGCTTTAGGGCAAATTTAGGAATAGTCAACTAAATCTGAAGATGCAGTCTTCTGTGCAGAGTCTTCTCTGTCCAATATCTATTGTTTTCTTTGATAACAGTTACTTACTTAGAAGATACTATAATTTTTAAACTATCATTACAGAGGCTTAATTTCAGGCACTGGATAGCATATTACCTACAGTTGTCATAATAGCTGTAACTGAAAAGTGTGATTTGGTTAAGTAATGGTAGTTGTCTGGCAGAGAATCGCAGAAAAGAGATAGCTTTGAAAGACTTTCAGGTTTTGCAAAAGACTGCTTCATTTTCTTGTGCAATTAACTGTGCTTATTATGTAGTAAATGAGTAAAATTATAATTGTGTTCCATATTAACTTGATACATAAAAACTAAGGCAATGTTCTGTGTGAGCAGAGATTGCCTATTTGAATTATCTTAATTTGTTCATTATCACATTTTTAAATCTTCTAATTCCTACTTCCTACTGATCACTAAATTAATTTGTTGTGCATTAGCTAAAAAAACCCAGATAATCCCCTTGAATTAAAAAAAATGAATCTGCAAGCATATAACACATGAAAAATAACTGTTTAGCCTTTACATTGAATTTAATTAATTTTCCCAATTCTTTCAGTCTTTGATTGAAAATCTTGTATGAGAGAAAAAAGGGTGAAGTTTTTACCCTATCATATATTCTTCTCTCTTGGAAAGTAAAATCAACTTAGCATAAAGAACACATAAAGAATTCAGCTTTAACCTGAGCAAAATGGTTCCCTTTGTCTCCAAGTTATTTATTCATTCAAGTACCTTTATCTGAATTGCTCTTTATTTACAGAACTAATTTAAATCCCCTGATCCCAGAAAAGGTCAGGCAAAAGCTTCTGTCACAGCCCTAATGCCCTTCATGACTCACTTTGTATTTTTATGTAAGTTTTTTCAAATCATGATGGTAAAGGGGAAAATCCCTTAGAGGATCACTCTGAGAATCCCATGGTCGGTATGTTATCTCACAGTTTTTATGATGAAGTTAGTATGAATATTTCAAAGACAAAAATTTGCGGAAAATTAGCACATAAAACTGTGGTAAGGCAACATACAGAAGTCAGAAAAGAAAGCAAGTGGCAGCTTATACTACAGCATATTCTTAAAAGGCTTTCTGGTATCCAGCTAATAGAACAGATCTGCAGCATTAGACAGTGTCATTGTTTATATAGGGTTGCATATACTAAGAAAGAAAAAAGATAGAGTAAATATGAATTATTACAAACATTTTCATTATAAAAGAAAAAATGAAGCTAAACAAGCAAGTAGTAAAAACCATGATTCTTCAGTTGTGCTATATTTTACTATCAGCTGAAAAAATGTGATTTTAAAACTTTTCTGCTTTGTTTCAGCATCACTAATTCATTTGAATCCTTTCTATTGCTACAAATAGCATAGTCTCCATACTGTAACATGATATTCTAGTCCTATTCCAAAATATTGTGAGACTATTCATTTAAAGGTAGTGAAAAAAAGATATAAAATTATGGAATGATGGTTAGAATAGTCCAGTTTTAGATGTTTTATCTAGATTTGAATTGTCATCAAAGCACCTATTCTAAAAATAAGTATCCGTAAGTATGGTTTGAAACAATGTGATGCATGAACTTCTTCTATTTTATTATATTGCAATAAGCATGCATAAATAAATACTATGATTGCCAGTTTTCATGAGCAAAGCAGTTCAATAAATAGACCTTTAGGACTGCGAGTGACTCAAGGTAAATAAATTTGTTTGAAGTACACCATGAGCAGAAGATTGCAGTCAATGTCCTCCATGTGTGAAATCTGTGAAGTTTGGTATTTTCATGCAGTCTTCTGACTCTTTAAGAAGTGATATATCAAAGAAAATCACCAAATATATTAAAATCTTGATATAGAGATGAGTTTGCAGCATTAGAAATTTGTGTCAGTTATGTGTTGTCACTCCTCAGACCAGCTATATCTGCTCTCTGTTCTACTTACTTCGTTGTGTTGCATCTCCTCAGTCTAGGGAACTTCAACTAATACCAAAAGTTGTGGCATGTTCTCTCAGCTTTCCACTTAATTTCAAATCAAAGAGAAGTTTGCAGTGGTTGGTGCCTAGTTGGCTTGGTTAGAGTCTATGGGATCTGTGGTTTGCTGCAGTTTGTAGTTTACGGTCTTCTCCAGGGGAGCTGAGTAACAGACAGCCTGCATTTGAGCCAGCTGCAGCTTTCTGCTTTTAATCACAGCTGATGGACAGTTAACTGCAGAGACTTAACAATGGAAGCAGCCAATGCTGAGGAAAGTCCAGGGACTATAAAAGCAAAGAAATAAAGAGCATTTAGAAAAAAAAAAATGTTTTTATAGGGTGAGATGAAGGAAGTACAATTTTCTCTTTACATTTAGGGAAATTCGATCTGAATTGATCTCTTACAGAACTAATTTATACACCACATGTCTTTAAAAGGTCAGGCAAAATCGTCTTGCACAAACTTGATAGTTTGCATGAGTTACTATATGTTTTCATGCCCGCACAGATTGTTGTTGACTCAATACAACACATCCAAAAAAACCTCCACTAGCTATTAAAACCAGGCACGGGACAGAGAAATACAGTTTCTATAATGCATAAAATCCGACTAAAAATAAACAGGCATGAAAAGGACTTGATGCAGAAGCTGTGGGATATTTCCTAATCTTGAACAGGTACCCAATGGAAATTACCTATTGATGAAGTGTTGCCAGACAGAAGAAAAGATCTGAGGATTAGCGCTGCAGCTGGAGGACTGGTGAAAGAGCGATATGAAAATAGAGGGCAAGGGAAGGGAGAGGAGACTGTGCAGGCATTTGAAATTCAGAGACACTCATTAAATGAGATGACATAGAGGAGAGATGCATGGATGAGTTGTGTGACCCAAAAAAACATATTCCAACAGGTCAAAATGAAGGAAGGGATCACTAGTGGACGAGAAGCTGAGCTGAAGAACAGGTGTAAATCACTGAAAAGAATGGGCAAAGAACAGGCAGAAATAGAAGAGTTATTTTCTGGAAAAAAAACAGGAGTTTTTTTCCTCTCTAAAAAAGGGGGGAAATGGAGATAGCTAGGGAACACAGCAGGAGAGATAACAATGTAATATAGGAGACTGAATTACAGAAATATAAATATATTGATCAGGGAGACCTCTGAAATCAGTTCACTTGCATAGTTGGAGGAAGATTTTTTAACAGTTGATCAGGTCAGCAATGGCTTTGTCTAGCTGAGCCTTGAAAACCTTCAACGATGAAGTCAGTCTTTCTGTCCTGATGCTGCACCACACTCTGAGCAAAGACATTTTTTTCAGTATCCAGTTGGAAGTTCTCACAGTGCACCATAGCTCCTTTCCATCTTCACACCACTTTGCTGGACTTTTCAGGTTTCTCAACATCCCTTTTGAGACAGAGAGTGGGTGAAGCAGAACACTGCATTCCAGGTATGGCCTCACTAGCACCAATTTAAGAGAAGTAAGAACTTGCCCTTGTCTCCTAGCCACTCACCTGCTGGTACAACCCAGTATGCTGTTAGTTTTATTTGTGATGAGAGCATACTGCTTTCTCCTCCGTGTAGGAAACTTGTCACCCTCAGGTGGCATCTTATAGAGTGACCAAGAATCTGGAAGGAAGGGGCTGAACATTAATATTAACACCAGGGAGCAACAAGTCAACACGAGTGAAGTTTCCTCTTTAACACACAAGAGTCACAAGAGTAAGCTTAGGGAAAAAAACAACCATACCCCAAGAGGAAAGAGGTAAGATGCTAAGAGGGAAGAGTTGCTTTATCATCTTTGAGAACAAATAACAGCAGTAGGCTCTTTCATGTATTTCCAAAGGATTACATAGGCAAGGTAATATTGCAAATTCTGATTATGTTAGAGCTACGGACCAATTTAGAGTTAAAGTGACCTCTGGAGGTAATCTGGTCCATACTCGGCTCAAAGCAGGGCCAACTTTCAATTTAGATCTAACTTGGAAGTTAGATCAGGTTTCTCAAGGCCTTGTTGAGTCAAGTTTTGAATAGCTTCCAAGATGAAGATTCCACAGCTTGGATGGGCAACTTGGTTCAGTGTTTGACCACTCTCCCAGTGAAAATATTTTTTCTAAATTTCAATCAAAATTTCTGTTGTTACCACTTAGGACCATTACCTCTTACTTTTTTTTATTGTATACCAAGAAGAAACTGTCCCTATCATCTTTTAGTAACGGAAGAGCTCCCATTAGATTTCCCTCATGCAGGCTGAACAAACAGGGCTTCTTGTGTGTGATATGTTCCAGCCTCCTGGTCACCCTGGTGGCCCTCCAGTGGGTTACTTCCAGTGTATCCATGTCCTCATTTTATTGAGAAGCTCTAAACTGAACACAGTACATCATATATGACCTCATATTTACAACATAAAGGAGAAAAAAACCCACTTCATTTGACTTGCTGGCTACACTTTTCCCCATACAGCTGTCATGGTTTAACTGCAGCCAGCAATGAAGCCCCACACAGCCACTCACTCCTCTCCCCTGGTGGAATGGGGGAGAAAATTAGAAGGGTAAAAGTAAGAAAAACTTGTGAGTTGAGATAAAGGCAGTTTAACAGTGAAAAAAGCAAAAGCCATGCATGCAAGCAAAGGAACAAAAGGAATTAATTCACCATTTCCCATGGACAGGCAGAGGTGCTCAGCCATCCCCAGGAAAGTAGGACTCCATCACACATAATGGTGACTTGGAAAGACAAGCACCATCACTCTGAAGGTCCCCCTTCCTTCTTCTTCCCCCCACTTTATGTCCTGAGCATGATGCTGTATGATACAAAATGTCCCTTGGGTCATCTGGGCTTAGCTGTCCTGGCTTTGTCCCCTCCCAACTCCCTGTGCACCCCCAGCCCCTTCACTGATGATGGGGTTAGGAGCTGGAAAAGGCCTTGATGCTGTGCAAGTACTGCTCAGCAATAACAGAAACATCACTACATTACCAACACTATTTTCAGCACAAATTCAAAACACATCCCCATACCAGCTACTGTGAATAAAACTAACTCTACCCCAGCCAAAACCACCACAACAGCACAAGACATGGTAAGCTTTCATCACCAAAGTACAGCAGAAAATCTCTGATCCTTTGAGGGGAAAGGCACTCGTGTGAACACAACAGAAGTAAAACAGATTCTAAAGGTTGGCTTTGGAGGAAAATTTTGCTCACAAGTGTTGAGTCACAGTCACTGAGAACTTTTTAATGAGGAATCTCTGAAAATGGACTCCACTTAAAGGTTGGAGTGCTGTTCTTCTGTCCAGCTAAGAGGAGTTTTAAAATACAAGCCTTAAACTGCTCTCATATTTACAGCACTGTTTCATATATAATGTAACTGCACATAAATTACTTCACATTTTGGGAGCAGCCTGGCTGCAGCAGTGTGAAGCACAAGGTCGGTTTGCTTACGCAGTTCAACCTGATGTTTAGAAATCGCTTGCACAGCAGGGATACACTGACAAAGAGATTCATGTTAATTTCCACACTTGGCAAAGGTACAGAGGAAGAAGAAAAATAGTAAAATAAGAGCACTGTAGTGGTGAGAAGAGCTAAAATTAAATCACAACATCTCATCCAATATCCTCCCATTATTTTTCAGTGTGTTTAAAGTATTTAATTCTTTTCTATAATACTGTAATTGCATGGGGAAATACAAAATAAAACACAGGTTAAGGTTAGCAAGTAAATGCCTCAGAAAATGGGTACTTCAGTATCTTATCTCCCACTCTCTTCAGATTTGAAGCATTTGAGTGCCACTGTGGAACGAACTGGCACTCAGTACCTCTGCAACGCCTTTCCCAATATGTTCTGGGCTCCATTTGCCTACTGGTTCCTGTGTGATAAATATATGCAAAATCTTGTTTCCAATCATAAACACAAAGAGCAAAAATTTCTGCTATTAGACTTCAAGCACAGCATCTTGCATTTTAAGCTGTTGCATTTCATTTGATGCAGTTTTTCTCCAGTGCAATGGAGTTGAAACTAGATGATCTTTAAGATCCCTTCCAACCCAACCCATTCTATGATGATTCAATGATATTCCTGGTTTGCATCCTTGATGCTCCCAATTATATGACATCAACATATTTCATGGTGCTTGTGTCATGATCATTAAAGAAAAAAAGCAATTAAAACTTACGGAAAGTGCAGACACCGGTGGAGTCTACCCTAGCACTGGTGTTTTAGCTACCATACCATACACGTGTAAGAGGGGGAGAAAACCATGAGGGAAGAAAAGAGATATACAGCTAAGGGACGACGCTGGCAGGATAACAAATATCTGTGAAATGACCATTATTAAATTTAGGCCAGGAATTTAAAATCAGGATGTTGGTGGAGTGTTATTTTCAAATTGCATTTCAGCAGAAGTAACAGAAGGGGAAAAAAAAGACAACTACTTTTCAAATGATTTTGCGCTGTTCATGTATTAGAACTCTGGACTTAGTGTAATACAGAGGCACTTGAAATTAAAGCTTTTTGACATTTTCACATCAGTTTTTATTGATATAAATATGACACTAGAAGAAAAGAGCAAACTGAAATTTCCTGTTTAGTTTTGCTGCTGAAAGGAGGTAGGCAAGGTGGGCTTACAACCATCCTTGTTTTCTCTGGAAAGAAAGTGGATACTTTTCCATGTCTGTCTCAGACACAGCCTAGTTGTCCTTTTCCAAAGAAAATTGTATTTAGGAAAAAGCTAATCAGATTGTCACTAAGTTTTCAGACAGAGTAAACTATTTTGGGTTAAATGCCGATTGGCCATGAGGCCAATTTTTCTGAAAGTGGTTAGTATGACACTTTTTAAAAAGGCATAGAATTAAATTACTACAAAAGGAAGATAGTATACCACAGTTGAAAGTGTTAATATATAGAGTAATATTATCATGATCTTTTATCACTTTACACATGCAGTTGTGTCATTGATTTTTAAACAGTGCACTGAGAAAGCTGAATCATGGTTCATTTCTTAATAAAACTCAATGAACCTTCAGGGTTTAACATCTCCATATAAATCTCAAGTGTTACATTACACTTTGGAAATTCATGACAAAAAATCTGGTTTATTGTGCTATAAAGTATGCAAATATTACTGTGATTACAGTTCTATAAATTCCTAGGAATTAAATTTCTCAGTTTTGCATGTAAAGAAGAAATTTGTTGCCTTTGGTAGGAGTGGTTAGCCAATATTAAAAGCCTCTGCTAATTAGGAAGGGAGATAGAGAATAGCCCAATAGTAATAATCCTGGCAATTTACAGGAATGTATGCAGCATCCTGCTTTCTAGGAAATAGAAATAATCACTCTATAATCTATATATCACGGAGAGGGACTATAATCACCCTTTGTTCCAAAATCAAAATCTTCCTGGTTTTCCAGAAATTTTTCTCCAAATAGACCTTACATGTCTTGCTCACTGAGGTATGCCCTTGACATCTCTTGCTTTCTTCTGGGTTTCTACTCCCCTCATATGTATGCATCAGTAATCAGTCTCCCAGCACACTGGGGACCTTCTCCATCTCTCTCATCTTCTTGAATTGCAACCTCTTTAGTTAGTTACTTAGTTACCACTCCCCAAAGGGGCCCTTACTTGCTTCTTCAAGTCAGTCTGTTGAAAAGCCAATTTCTATTGCCCTTCTGATTTTGCTTGTCTATAAATTGGAGAAAACTTCTCAGCATCCAAAGTACTAAAATTCTGCTTTTTTAACAAACTAACAAGTGACCTATTGTTTATTGTTCTCATACTTGCTTTGGAGTAACTGTTAGCCCAGCCCTAACTAAGCGCTGGAGCAGGACGAGGGTGGAGCACCCGCTCATTCCCCATTTACGTGAATGCTATCCAACCAGCCTCCCGGGCTGCATGGTGAGTATGCCAGCTCAACAGCTGCTGAGCTTTCTTCATCAGCCATAACAATGATCGAGCATTTGGCAGGGAGTATGAGGGAGTTAAAGAAAAGGGACTGGACAAATCTTAGAAGGACCGACTGCAAGGTCAAATGTAGCAACCCCAAAGAAGACTCTGATGCAGGATGTACCTGAAAGTATGGAGAATACTCCTACAAAACATTGCCCTACCCTTGATCAGTTTCTGATGCTGTCTCCCTAAACAATCACGTTAACCTTCTGTCATGGGGATTGATAGGTTTTTGATCTGTTTTATTATGGCAATTCCAGTAGTCATTTACAATCAGGGAAAGAGAATGGAATGTGCCTTGAAGATAATACCAGTTGTAGTCAAAGTAGAAATTAAGTGAACTAACCTTGGTAATCACGTATGAGGAAATGATATTATTCTTCATCCCCTGCAGTTTTGAGGTCCAGTTCATCAGAATAAATAAGTTTTTAATATACAATCACTGACATGTTAGGAGATATTTCAAATCAATTATCTTTAAGTGGTGTGCTTGATGGTGAGATGTCTTTCTAGATATGTAATCTAGATCAAAAAGTTGTTGCTATCACTCTGGAAATTACTTCATGAAATGTGCTGGTTACTGCTCTGCAGGATATTAGATTGGGTAATCCTAATAGCACCTTTACATTCAATCTCTTACAGATACATATAGGAAATGAACAAATTATTGGGACATAGGAAAGTGCCATGTTGAACTCTCTTACCTAGAGAGTGCACCTCTTACCTAGAATGTGCATTCTCTTACCTAGAGTAAAAGTGAAGTGGCCTGTCCTTCTTTAGTTGAAAGAAAAACCACCTTTCATTGTATTGCATTTGCAGGAGAGAAGGAATATGTATATGAACAGTTACCTCCCAAAAGCTGACACATGGCAATTCATTACCCTTTGGTACCTTCTTGGTATGTCAAATCCTTATGACCTCAAACTGATATTTTCTTACATTTTAATCATTAACTATCTACACTGAACAAACCATCTAATAATTTCTTGAAGTCACTGTGACAACCAGACTTAAAATGATGATATCTTGAGATTTTGAGTGCTGGAAGAATTATGAGTATTTGTAATTATTTAGTTTCTGATGGAAGTTGCAGCAAAACTGACTTATATGTACTTTGACAAGGTATAATTTCTATAAAGCTCGTGTCAAGCAATGCTAGCATGCATTCATCTCTTTACTTAGCTGCACTCCATTTCTGTAACAGCAATTTTTTTTGCCTAAAACTGTTTTTAATTTTTATCAACACCCCTTAAGTATGATACACAAAATTAGTCATGGTTCCGGTAAGACCAGGTTTTGAAACATTTTGAAATAAAACTTGATACTGCTGAGTATAAATACTGGTAATAAAACTTTGCAGGCAGAAGATATTGTAGTGACACTATCATGCCAAAGCAATAGTTATTTTATAGCTGATCAAAGTATCACTCATATCTAAGAAGTTGCTGATTAAGTAGGAAGTTGAAATATCCTCAGGCCCCATATCCTACCATATTGGCAAGTTAGTATTGCCACAAATAACACTCTTGGCTATTAATGTCACATTAATATTACTTCATGCTTACATCAAGTATGGAAATGAAGGCAATTAATTAAGAGTACCTTTATTAATCAGTGTCAGGAGGAGTGACTGACCGCTTAGTGGTGAAGAATATGATATTGTATAGTAAACTTTTGGCTTTTACTGTAGTTCATGTTTCTAACAAAATAATCAAGAAAAGAATCAAGAGAGAAGAAAAAATAATCTACAAACTAAGATGGAAGCTGAGAAGACATCTCAGCAGGAGAAAATGAGCAGCAAACACAAAATCATGTAATGGATGGATCAACAAGTGGTAGGCCAGAAAAAGGACTGCCCAACAGGCTTGACACAAAGACTCATTGACTCACCATTGTTGCGAGGCCACTCCTTATCATTCGGTTACTCAAGATATTTGAATCTTGAAGAGGTCATGAAAACTGGAAAAGTTTCCTGAGGACTGGCAGAAAACAAATGTTACTCTTGTCTTCAAGCAAGTCAAGTTGTAGGTTCGAAGGAGCTACAGATAAGCCAATCTCACTTTGATCCAAGTGAAAGTGATGGAGCAAATAGTCCTGGAAATCGTTTCCAAACACAAGAAGGTTAAGAATGTTATTGGGACTAGTCAACAGGGATTTACGGAGGGAAATTCAAACTTAAATGACTGGAGAGTCTTCCACAATTAAATGACTGGCTCGTTGGATAGAGGGGAGCAGTAAATACAGTTTGTGCTGACTTTAGTGGGGCTCTTGATGTTTTCTCCAATGACTTCCTGGTAGATCAGCTGATGAAGTATGGGCCAGCTAAGTGGGACGGTGAGGTGGATTGAAAACAAGCTGAACTGATGTTCTCAAAAGTGTTTTGATCTGTGGAAAAAAGCCCACCTGAAGACTAATAATTAGTATGTGGTTTACCCCACGGTTCATTACTGGAGCCCGTACTATTCAGTAATAGTCTTCATTAATGACCTCCATTATTGAACAATGTGCACCTTTGGCAGGTTGGCAGATGATACCAAACTGAGGGTCGTGGCTGAAACACCAGGGGGACCAGGCTGGAGAACTGGCCAACAGTAACATAATGAAATTCAACAAAGAGAAATCAAAAGTCCTAAGCTGGAGGAGGAATAACCCATGCACTAGTACAAAGTGCTCCTGCAGCAAAGAAGACCAGCAACATGCTGTGGTGCTGATTGTTCCCCTTTGCTGAGCAACAGGGAGAATACACCCGGAGTGCTGTGTCCAGTCCCAGGTTCCCCAGTACAGAGAGACATGAACATACAGGAGTTAGTGCAGTGAAATGCAAACAAAAATGTTTGAGGAATCAGAGCATCCAACACAGAGTGTGTGAGAACTGGTACTGTTTAGCCTGGAGAAGAGAAGGCTCAGGGGATTGTATCAATGTGTATAAATACCTGATGAGTCAGAGTAAAGAATATGGAACCAGAGTCTTCTCAGTGGTGCCTAGTGAAAGGACAAGAGGCAATGGGACAAGATGAACTAAAGGAAACTCTCCTTCAATATAAGAAAAACTTTTTTATTGTGAAAGTAGTGGAACCTTGAAAGAGATTTCCCAGAGAGATTGTAGAGTTGTCATGTTTTAAGATACTCAAAAGCCAGCAGAACACAGTCCTGAATAACTTGTTCAACTTGCCCCTGTGTTAGGAAGAAGGGGAGTGGACAGTTGGAGAAGGTGAGGTCTCTTCCCATATTTTGAGATTCTGTGACTCAGCGTCATCATGAAGTTTCTGAGAAAGATCTACATCAGTGAATGAGTGCAATGGGCAGTTTTCCTAACATTAAAACTGATATCCTAACTGGAAAAATAAACCAAAACACTTAAAGCAAAGAACTCATGAGTAGTAGTGTAGATGGAGGCATAAAAGTTGCTTAAGAGAAATACTCTGGAAGACACTATAAGCCTTAAAAGGAATATGATGCTACGCTGCAGATACCAAATAACTTGTAGCCCTAATTACACAGTTTAGAAAGGGTTTTAATGAACAAGACAGATTTAAGCACAGGGTTAAGCGTATTCTCCTACTAAAAGATTATGCCATGTTGAATAATTACAAGGACCAACATGTATCCTGTTCTGTGAAATGTAGCTCATTTTATGTATGGGTTTTTTGTATGCCTGTTTAGAATCCTAGGGAAATAAATAGCTATGACATATGAAGCCCACAATAAACATGAAAGCAGAATATATAAAATGGATGTTTATTGAAAATTTGTTGTAACTGTAAATGTTAAGTCAAAATATGTTAAAACATGAGATATGTCCTTACTGAGTTAATGTTCAGCCTGTTCAGTAAGCAATTCTTAAATGCTCTTCACTCTAAGAATCATAACAAATACAGTGGAAGACTTATTTTGTAAAAGAGATATGAATAGTAGGTGAATCAAGTGTAATTGCTATTGGCATGTTTGATGCAATTATAGGGGAAAACATGATTAATAGCGATTAAATTTATGGTTGGTTAAAAATAAAATATAATGCCTAGAGAGAGACCACAGATGAAGCTAAATGCATTAATATGAAAATAGGCATATGAAAGTAAAAACCTGTAGCAGTAGCGAGCCTAAATATATTTCCTCTTAATTGTGGGGAATAAATATTACCTCTGAAGTTGTGGGAAAAGAGAATCTTGTTTAAAAGAGAAGGCACATTTGTTCAATGCACAAAAAGACTAATTGCTGTTAGAAATCTGTTCATTGCTACTGACTTACAGAGTAATGACCCTGGCATATACAAAAGGAACATGTCAAGTAGACTGAGAGACAGACACTGAGCTCAAGGTGACTTTGCCCTGTGTTCCTCATATTGCCGCCCAGCACTACAGCAGACTTCCTTGACACCACGATTTGATGGAGCCAGAAGAGTGGGGTACTGCAGACTGCCCTGCATCTCAGAGAATGCAGATGTCATTTTAATTTTCTACATGCAGAGGAGCTTAGGCACGCAAAACCACCTCTGTCTTTAGACAATGGTGGAGGGAGAGCGTGAGATCTTCCAATGGTTGCAAATTAGGTGCATTTGCTTACAGAAAGTCTGGGAATTCTTTACATTGTTCATGAGAGAAAGGGTATGAAATATATTTAAGCTGAATAATGGAACACGTAAGGGTCTTCTTCAAGAAACCTCTGAACCTGAAGTGTGTGAGACAGACTTGATGATAAAAATAGCAAGTAAAAGTGGATTGAATATTAGCAATAGACTAAAATAATGCCCATAAATGATGTATCCAATCTAGTATGCCATAAATGTGCATGCCCAACATCTGAAACTCACCAAACTAAGTAAAATAAAGGGAAATCGGAAATGTGGCCTGAGGCATGTTGCTTTCTTTCATCTGTTTTAGGAATGTCCCACTACAGCAGACTGTAGAAAAGAGCTAAAACAACAAGACATCTTAACCTTTTGCCTTATTTACATCTGTTTAAATTATGTCTCATTCTAGAATTAAAAAAATTACTAATTTTTTTTTTACCACTCGTGACATTGTTTTTTCCTAAACAGATGAAGAAAATTGTATTAAAACTGAACACTAGAGACACATTGCTGTAACGAAGGAAACAGTACAGGGCAAAGAGGAAAATTCAGGGAAGTTCAGAAAAACATCACATGTTCAGACGTCATATAGCAGAGGTAAATCTTTTAAAAAGACTGGAATTGTATCAGAGCTGAGTTCAATCCTCTGAGGTTACGTGAAGACAAACATCCCAATAGATTATTTGTGGGATAGAGAAAATATATCCCCAGTTCAGGACGCTTGTAGTAAATACACAAACAGATGGGAATCCACAAATACTTAATTTATAACCACTATACCAGCTTGTACAAATGAATAGTTAATTACTTGTTTATATATTTTGCATATCACCACTCAATAATATTTTATGTTCTTCTTCCAAATCAAATACCCAAGTAGAGTATAAATAAGGAGGGTTTGTCATTCGGATAGGTAATATATATATCATATGAACATCTAAATCCCACTGTGTTGTAATAAAATTTCGAAAGAAATCAAAAGATGCTCTTTTTTCTTCTCATTTGTTCTTTTCAATTTCTGTCATGTTGCAACTTTGCTAATGCATAGTCCAAACCTTCCCGTATGGCATCTTTGGTACTTCCCTACACATACATTTCAGTAAATGGGCTTCAGTCCAAATTCTGATTCCTTTCCCTTTTGTTGTTCAAAACAATTGACTTCAAACTGAAACATAAAAGAGAGAAGAAAAGGTTGTTTTCCCTACATGAAGAACCACAGCAGTGTTTTACATTTTCCATATGAATACAATTGTTGTTTGCATCTTACTTGCACACTGCATCCTACATTTGGATTCTGGCAGGTAAAGTTATGCTTTGGGAGCTTGTTGATGCTTTGTCCAATTCCAAGCAGCACTGTAAGCTTTGTTATTGTTCACTAGACACTGCCCCTCCCCCATATGCTACTTAAATCCTTTTTAAGATCAGTTTTCTGGAGTCCATCTGGCATTTTCAGACCCCTATTACAAACGTGCTTTGCCACTACACAGCTGGGATGTGCTGTGGGCTGTGAGAGACCGTCGTGCTTTCTTACATACACACAGCAACAGAAGTGCTTTGTGTTTATACTCCTCCGCATGTTATCTATAATCTAATTTCAAACATGTTAATGCTAAAATAAGGCTTCCAACTACTACGTCTATATAATTATACACCTAAAGCTTTCTCAATCCTAACTTTATTGCCTAAAAAACGTTTACAGATACCATACCCCAGGCAAAGTTCTCTAATGCTTCGTTTAAGAAATGTTAGTACCTACTCTGTGGAAATTAACTGGGATAAACCCTTGCTTTTTTAGGATGGCTTCTTTATATCCAATTTAGGTATCAAAGCCTGAAAAACTGGCAATGTGTCTGAAGCATTTGGAGATGAAATGAGAAACAATTGTTAAAAAAGAGGTTGAGTTTACGTCATTTTAAGCCTGGCCCAGACAGAATAGTAATTTAAACCCAAAGTTTTGTATGCAAGTATGCAAGGAGGGGTGAGCCAGTGTTGCTGGTCCCTGTATCTGACTCAGTTTCCCTGTGCATAAATAGCTGAACACTGCCTGGTCTAGATCTTCGGACTCCTCTTGCATCCCCCTAAGCATCACTCCTCTGACTGCCTGAGCGTGAATCTTCCTCCACTGCCTTGTTTTCCATGCTTCATCTTGTGTAACCTACCCAAACGCTCGCTCACATGCTGTTTGAAGCACATGGCATCGAACTCAGTAGTGCATTTTGGGTGAGCTCTGAGCTACTGGTTAAAAGTGGACAATTTCCAACCTGACAGTTTGACAAACCTGGTAATTTATTTTGATGATGAACTGGGAAATCAGTTCTCAGCAAATCCTACTAGCAGTCAAAATGTATAATGGAACAAGAAACATTGGCATTGTCTTTAATGAAGTACAGTAGTTCAACCATGGAACCTGTGGCATTCAAAGAAAGGTGAAGTACTAGGTGTAGTGAATCCTACCTTGGAAACTACTTTTGTGAATCTGGAGGTATCTTTCCTATGCAGTTTGAAATAAATCATCTGCATTTTCTCTGATCCTGGGAGTACAACATTCAGGACAGTTTGTTCATCATCAATTTACAAGTTTTCCATGAGACCTAGGGCAAATGAAAATAATTCAGTCTAATCCTTAGTTTTCTAGTAATGAAAAATAATAGTATTTGAGGGCAGTTTGTTTCAGTGATGATGATGATGATGAAGTATCTACAGTAGTTTTCTTTCTTTGTCTAAGTAGTAGCAAAATTCAGAGCTTTGGAGTTGAGTTTTTCATATGAAACAGGAGTCAGTTATTTATCTAATGTAATTTCTGCATTGAAAGATTATGAAGAATTTTCTTTAAATAGAATCAGGAACAAAGAGCAGAAGGGTAATTGCATTAGACACATTGCTGCAACCAACCATCACTCAAATAATATTAAGCTTTCCTCAGCCTCTTTCTCTGTTCTCGAGAGAAAGATGAGTGCTGCCAGGCAAAATTCAGAAATACCATGATTGGAAATGTTTGTATCTCACCATCTTTATGCTCATGATTACTTCCTCCTCAGCTGAGACAGATGAATCAAATCACTGCCTCAAACATTTCAGGATAAAACCAGCTGGGCATCTCTAAGTCCTGCATGATGATAGTTCATGGCATCCAGGTGACCTGGCATTGAACAGAATGAAGGGCACACACAAACTGTTTCACTGTCAGCTGTAAGGTCAATAGTTTTCTATCGAAGGGTCATTAAAATATCTGGACTCAGAATAAGAGGAATGGGTACTGCAGTTAGTTCTGCAATAATTGCTTTTTTTTCACAGCTGGGAAACTCCTAACCAAAGGCTGGATACTGCTTGTTTGGAAAAAGTAAATGAGAGTGAGCATCCATCTTCTTTTCTGTTTCCTTTTTCTTCATTATGTGTTCTTCTGGGCTTGTGTAATATAAAGAAATTTCAAGGCTTCAGATGACATCCAGAAAGAAAAATACAACTTTCTGATCATAATTAATTACTTTTTGGCAAAATACTCTCCAAAGTGTTATTCTGCTTGTTTACACATCTTTAACCTTCAGTGTACCTTAAATTCTTCTATAATATCTTCAGCTTCAGATGCACTGTTCCAATTAGTATTCCAAGAATAATTATTTTCATATAATATTTTTAATGACTATGCCAATATAGTGCCCTTCATAAATAGTACTAAAAAGTTAATTATAAAATACACAGCATCTATTTCTTTATATAAATTCTCTTGTAGAATCAAATTACTGACCTTTTTCTCATTTTGTGCTATTTGCAGAGCTGCCTTACTGCATTCAACAGTGGAAATTAGGAACTTTCTGAAAGCCAGCTCAATTGTTTTCTTGTTTTTTTCACCTTAAATTCATACCTAGAGGAAACAAAACCCAGTGAAATCAAAATGATCTGAAACAAAAATCAAAAGTGACTGGTTTTATCGGCCCATTTTCCCACATTACTTCAGATGTTATCTGTTATGTTCATACCACAAATAATCAGGAGGAAAACACTTGGGGGGTCACATAGGTCAATAAACATCTGGCTTATGAAGTGTTGCCCTGCTGCCTGTAATATGTTGATAAAATTACTTTAGTCAGGAGGAAGAAATATAAAGTACAGAATATAAATGGTATATTTTTCCATCTTGACATATGGAAGATTTGCATGTGTAATTTACATCAGCATAAATCTCAGTTTATCAAAATGAAATTCTATCCAAAGTTCTGAAAGAAGAAGAAACATGGGGTGTGTGTTTCATTGGTCTGTCTCCATCTCTGTGTGGATATAGGGTCCCCTGTGCATCAAGATGAGACCATTCAAGAGTGCTTTATACTTCTTTAAGCAAGTTATTTGAAGGCACTGTCTTTTCCTGCTATAGAAAAAATTTTAAGCTGCTCTAAATGCAGATCAGCAGTGAACCCCCCCCCCAGCTATATGTATTCTCATAGTTACGCTCTTCCACAAATTCCTTGTATTTATCTCTCAAGCTTTGGCAAATATTTGAAATTCCTGGAGAAATCAGTCTTCACCTGCACCCACTAGCAGATTCACTAAAAGAATATTTAATGAGAAAGTACTGTGTTGTCTATGTTATCAGGAAAAGCATGCTTAGCTTGCTTTAATTCACGTGGCAGATAACTGCCTTTGTGATAAGTCAGTTTTCTTATTTTTATTACTGTTCTTTGCATGGCTTTTATGTTCTCTTGTGATGTTACTAAACATTTTGCATGAATAAAGACTGGGCTGCTTGTTGGATTTTTTGAAACTTTCTGTATTAAAAAAAGAAAATTGCTTTGGGCAAATTTTGTTTCCTCTCTTTTTTTTTTTTTTTTTCCCAAGGAAAATCCTTGTTGACTTCAAACAAGGGCTTTAGGAGTTAGCTGTCCAAGAAAAATGAATGCATGATCACAGTAAGAGATTTCTGACACTTTTGTTGGCTAGAGGCATTCATCACATATTTGAATGGAATGCTGCCTAGAATGGGTCCAGGAAAATAAGTATTAGTTTATGAACTCCAGTTATTGTGCAACTGAAGTGCAATAATGTTATCCAATATGTTTACGTGGCAATCTTTTGTCCATAGAAGAGAAAACAAAACTTAGTAGATGTAATAGAAAGAAAAAGGATAGTCCTACATTAAGTGAAGTAATTTTTTTTTTTTTCAGATGAATCACAAAATTAATCACAAGGCATCTGCCATAGACACCTTATTCTAGTGGTTTCCTCCAAGAATTTTTCTTTTTACTTGGCATGGGTTGGATCAGTTTTCAAACAACTTTATTGGTCAACCTGAAATGAACATTACTAGAAACTTGGTACTCACACCATAGGTAATGAAATATCCCCAGCAAGGCATTATACTCTGCGATCATCCCATCTATCCTCCCAAATAGGAAAAAAAATACTGATCTTTTAGGATGTCTTGGGCAATTAGACAGTAGATATTTACCAAGAGATGCAGTAATATCCTCCAGAAGTCATCATCTGGTGTTCGTTAGGTAGGTTAGCTTCCACTGTAGCCAGTTGCTGTCTGATCTAACCACTTCTCATCCTACATTCCAAATAAGTCACCTCATCTGTACTTATCTGGCCGCTTTCTCAGTTTTCACACAGTCAGACATGCTCATAAAACTGTCCTAAACACCCCTTCCACATCCTTCAACTATTCCAAACAGGTGTGGTGATATATCAGAATTTCATCACTGTTGGCCATGGTGGATTTGCTCTACTTCCTACTTTTTTTTTTTTTTTTTTTTTGACCTTTCCCTGGAATGCCACAGGTGTGTGCAGCAGTGACTCTATGTGTGGGGAAGAAACGCTGGGAGAACCTTCTGCTCTCAAGTGGTCCCAACTGTCAGAATTGCATGGAGTCAGGTGCCAATCTCTGCTCCACAGGAAGAAGTTAGCCAACTTGGTGTTTTTAAGCTGCCCTTCAGGACACATTCATGGCTGTGTGGACTGTTTGGATCACTAGAATTGCTCTCTCCAAATGGTTCGTCGTGACGTTATTTGCACTCTGCAAGTGACTGGTCCTGTTGGTGACTTCCATGAGGTATGCTTGGTAGACATCGGTTTCCCTCTTCAGTATCCACTGCTCTTATGTTAATGTTTGCAGTGACAAATACTCAGCTTTCTGCTTTTTTTTCTTTCACTTCATGTGTGTTAGAAGCTCAACCTCAAAAAGAAGGAAGCTTTGAAGATCAAACAGACAGTCCCCTGTTTTCTGTGTTTGGAGGCCTCTTCTGCCCTCACTGGCAGTCACTGCAGCCGTGTTTGCATGTCATGGCAGGTTTAGCAAACTCTGTGAGTCCTGAGGGTGATTCTGCTCACTGTGACAACTGTCCACAACACAAAAGTCAACAACCCCAGCATCACTGGCCCACTGATAAACCACCCTTTCTGGAACCAGAGGGAGCTAATACGAGTCTCATTTCTGATCCCGGTGTTTCTGGGGAGCTGTGCCTGCCTTAATGCTTTCAGAAGAGTATTTTGGGAAGAATGGATGGCATGAACAGGATTAATGTAGGACATCTGTAGACACACTGTCATCCTGACTGATGTTATGACATGTGATCTACCTCAGAGTAATTTGTTACAATTGCTATGGAGATCAGAACACCTCAGGTATATTTCTAAGCTTAGATCTTGCACGACACATTCATTTTGTGCTATATAAATTTAAAATGAAAGTATTAAAATGTATATCACTATTCCAAGTAAGACTTTTAAATCTACCTGCAGGCCCTTAAATAAATGGCTGAGGTTTTATATAATTAAGTTCTTGAAGCTCCCGTCAAAGTCAATAGAAGAGTTATAGCAAGGAACAAGAAGCAAACTTCAAGAAAGAAAACCTAAAGAAATAACAATTTTAACCAGTATTGTATCAACCTGAGGCATATGCATAAAGAAGATGTAGAAAATGTACTCTTAACATGGATTCTGCTAATTAAGGGGCTCAGCATGGATCTGTCCACTAGTTGGCAGGCATAGCAACGCAGTGAGCTATCCTGTGAATGCATCCCTGGCTGCTGCTGAATCTCTGCTAAGGAGTCCTAGCAACTGTGTGCCAGCACTGTGCTGTGCAAATGCTTAAGTATTACCAGCATCGATCAAACCTGCAGGGGAGTTTTCCAGTATCTGGTGAATAAAGCACTTCACTGGAACAGAGGGAAACACCTGGTGATCTGGGACACCAAGGTTAAGTGTATTTCCAGGTCTGCGTTTTTCATTTGGTTTGGGGTTTTTTTTGGTGATTTTGTTTTGTTTTGTTTGTTGTTGTTGGGGGGGGGGTGGTGTTTTGTTTTTTGAGGGGTTTGTTTGTTTTGTTTTTCTTGTTTTGTGTTGTTTTGGTTTGTTTGTTTATTTTTTAAAGGAACAAAAAATCAAAGTTGTGGATAAGTAGCAAAGAGATTTTTCCCTTTGCGTCAAGATCCTGTTCCTGAGGATTATGCAAGTATAAATGCAGGCACTGTAGAAATGCCTGCAGCAGATGCTCAGAATGTTCTCACTCTTTTGATGGATTAAATGGGTCACTTCAAATTCAGGGACAATAGGACCTTACAGATCAGATTTACAGTATATTTGGCATTCCTATTTTGATAGTGGCCAGTCCAAAATGTCAGCAGGGATTGAACTAGCTGCAGTGTAGAAGTATACATTTTTTTTTCCACCCCTCAATACTATGTTTTCAGAAAAATGCAATTACATATCAGCAATTTCAGTTGACTTAACAGACAAGGTAGATTTTTATTGTTTTTCATTTTGCTTTCTGCCTTTGCATCCCCCATATAAAAGCCCTGTAACATTTATTTTGGAGCAAACTTGTTGTTCAGTTAGGAAACCAAGAAATGAGTCACTCAGCTCCCATTTCATATAGACATTTCACTCCATGTATATACAGACTCACAATTTCATTTTCCGCCTTCTATGCATTACCTGATGTATTAACATGCTTTCCTAGTCTTCTCCTTCTCTTTCACTTTTCTGTAGCTGCTGGAGAGACTTTTGTTGAAGCTTTTTTTTTTGTACTGAGGCAAACCCCTGTCAACAGAGTGCAAAAGCATGTTTAATGGCCTCTAGCTGGCTGCAGATGCCCACATTTCTGAATAGTACTCAACATCAGAAAATTGAACATACTATTAATTAAATCTTTCTTTTCAAATGATGCCAAAATAGAATATTTTCTAAAAAGACTGCACTTTTCCTCCAACATGAAATAAGATGAAAGACATTTACTCTGTGATTTCATTTGCATTCTCTGAAGTGACTCTGTGAAATGTCCTTTGGTCATAAAGAAAGTACTTGTTGCTGAAAACCTAAACCAGTTACTTGCCAGTCTCTATATTGTGTATCTGCAAATGTGAGTCTTGCATGCAAAAAATTACTGGTGATGTAAAATATGGCAAAAAATACTAGTTAGAAAATTCTAAAGGGATTTTTTTTTCCCCAATCACAATAAATTGTACACATCAAATATCTATTTTAAGGTTATTGTACAATAATATGTTGAAATTTATATTTGGCATGTGACAAAGGTATAGAAAATATGCAAAGGTTTACAATGTAGAAATTTACATTTTGTACCCTTGCATCTCTGTCATGCTGTATAAAGGCTCTTTCTACATTTTTATTTCCTTTATACATATATGTATTTCAATGAGGAAAGGAAAAGATAGCCTAAATAAGATTTACCAGAGAGGTTGTGGATCCTCCCTCACTGGAGATACTCAAGAACCATCTGGACTCAATCCTATGCAGTGTGCTCTAGGATGACACTGCTGAGCAGGGAGGTTGGACCAGATGATCCGCTGTGGTGCCTTCCAATCTTATCCATTCTGTGATTCCGTGATTCTGTAAATAGGAAATGTGATCTCAACCTACACAGACTTAGGATGTGACTGCAGCATAAGTTTGGTCTCACCAGCTGGGGAGACCATACAATCTACATGCAGCACTTAGGGCTTCAGAAACCATTCAGGGCAAGAAAAAACATACTGTTATATTCCACTTGGAAAACCCCTTCGAACTCCCATGCAGTTCAGAAAAAAGGTAAACAGCTCTATGCAAAAAACCCAAAGATGTGCTGGCTGGCATTTTGGCAAAGCTTCCTCCAGCCTAAATTTCTATCTGCCTGCTCTTGCCTGCCTATATGAGGAGAATACATCATGTGTCAGTGGGACCTACTTCTCCTCTTTTACTGTGTGATGAAGAATGCGGAGGAACATGTGGATACCTGATAACCCTCTGTCCTCATTAAGTTACTATGTATTAGCAATTCCAGGGTACTGTGGGAATACTTACTGCTCAGCATGCTGTCATATAACTCATTTTAAGTTATTAAAACATGTCACAGAATCACACAGAATCACAGAATATGGCACATTGGAAGATACCGACAAGAATCATCAAGTCCAACTCTTAGCCCTGCACAGGAGCATCCCCAGAAGTCACACCGTGTGCCTGGGAGTATTGTCCAAACACTTCTTGAACTCTGTCAGGCTTGGTGCTGTGACCACTTCCTGAGGAGCCTGTTCCAGTGCCCAACCACCTTCTGAGTGAAGAATCTTTTTCTAATACTCAACCTAAACCTCCCCTAACACAATGTCAGGCCATTCCCTCAGGTCCTGTCACTGGTCACCACAGAGAAGAGATCAGCGTCTGCCCTTCCTCTTCCCCTCAGGAGGAAATTGTAGACTGCAATGAGGTCTCCCCTCAGTCTCCTTTTCTCCAGGCTAAACAGACCAAGTGTCTTTCAGCTGCTGCTCAAATGGCTTCCCCCCAAGGCCCTTCACCATCTTCTTTACCCTCCTTTGGACACTAAGAGCTGAATATCTTTCTTACATCACAGTGATAAGTCCTGCTGTTCTTGTTCAAGGACTTTTATAAGCTGATGGAAAATACTGCTGCTAAACTTTAAAATCCTTAAACACTGAAGTTTTTCTGGGAGCAGTCAAGTTAATGATGCTTCATTTGTGAAGAGTTGTGCAATTGTATCTTTGGGGACCTAATAAAGTCTAAGCTTTTCCATACTAGGATTATTCATAATGGAACTCTCCCACTTCTGCTGTAGACTTTTTAATGTTTAAAAAGTTCATAACCATCCTTTGCCTTACTGGAAAAATATTTCTACAGAGACGATAGGGAAACACTGTAAAAGGTTGCCCAGAGAAGCTGCAGAGTATCAGTTCACAGAGATGTTTGCTCTGAACTAGACAAGTTCCTGAGCAAGCCCAGCTAGCCTATTTTGAGAAAGGAGTTTGACCAAGTGCTCTCGAGGGGTCTTTTTCAAACTAAATTACTCCATGTTTCTGTGTAAACAATGGAGTCTCATTTATATGTTCTCATCTATTCTTGTGGCACCACCATGCTGCACCTACATACCACTGAATTGGGTTGAAGTTGACAAAAGGAACTCAAAGGTTTTAAGAAGACAGTACACATCATAACCACATAATTCTTACTTTCTTGCAAAGCTAAACTGCAGATGTTGTCCAAATAACACTTTCAAAAGTTGCTGAGGTAAAAAAAGTAACTTACATATAAAGTTTTTAAAAATGTATTACTTAATATCGGGCTTTGAATGAAATTTGTTTTCTATATAGAATTTCAATTACTAGATTAATGAATCTAACATCCATATTAGTATCTTAAGCCTGTTCTTCTGCTGGTAAAATATAAAATTCTTAGGCAAATTCTGACCTCTGCAATACTCATGTAGATTGTTGAATTAATATCAAACTGAACAAAAGGAGAACTTATCCTAGTGATTTAATGGAGTTATTATGAATGTTGTTATACTTGGCTATTTCTGTACAGACTTATAAGGAAATTTTATCTTCAGAAATAAAACTATACCTAGACAGAAAATAAACTATAGCAGGTGGTGGGTTTTTTATTGTTTGTTTTTTTTTTTTTTTTTTTTTTTTTTTTTTTTTTTTTTTTTTTTTTTTTTTTTTTTTTTTTTTTTTTTTTTTTTTTTTTTTTTTTTTTTTTTTTTTTTTTTTTTTTTTTTTTTTTTTTTTTTTTTTTTTTTTTATGTAGTCAAATAATTGTTTGTGTTATTTTATGGACACTACAACTGTATTCTGTGACTTTCTAGTTTTTATCATTTCCTTTGTGATATACAGGGCACACAATATTAAAGAAGACTCTGGGGCACACAAAGGCTTATTCATTTGGTGAATGTCACTGATGTCATGAACTACAGGAGTGAAGGCTGAGGAAACTTTGGACATAAAACGTGCTAAGCCTCCACAGGACAAAAAGATCACAGTTGGAACATTTTGAGTGTTACTTGTTTATAAATCTAAAATCCCCACAAAATTCCATGAGAGTTTAGGTTTTTTAAATCAGTGAGATTGGTGATAATGCAGAAAGTGAGAAGGGGTATCTTTAACTTTGGAAATTAATTTAGTTGTAAGACACCTTTCTTTTGGAAAGATCTTAATTCTTTCTAGAATTGAAACAGCAGGACAAATCAGTATCTGCTAGCATAGTGAATGCTGCATTGGTGTAATCTGGTGGATGTTTAACATGGTATCCCTATTAAAGCCAGAACCAAACAAAAATCAAATTTTTAAAAGAGAAGCATTGCACCATTTTCTGTACCCTTTCCTCTATCCTTGCAAAGGAAACACTAGAAATAAAGTGTTTCTAAATCAAGATCCTAAGATCTCTTTTCATGCTATTCTAAAGATCCTAGATTTGTGATTCTGTAAAGACTTCCTGAAATATCTCTGTCTCCAGATGGATAAAGTAGAAATAATCATTTTGTAACTTTATACATACATTAAACAAAGCAAAGATTTTGTAAAAAGATGTTTAATACCAGTTTTTTTCAACCGTTATAAACTAGGCTGCATCCCTTAATTTCTGAACTTATACTTAGTAAAATTGTACCTGGGTTTAGTGCTATCAAATAGTAGGATTACTATCTCATTTAGTGCCATGGTATAATCTGAAAGTAACTGGTCCAAGTATCCAAAGTAATATTATAATATATAGTTATGACAAAAGGAAACTGTCTTCTGGGCCTGAAGCATGACCCTAGCTTGTCTGTGCTTACTGCAACTCCCTATGAATAGACGTTGATTTACTTTCTTTTTTAGAAACCTAGCTTTGGGGAAAGCTAGTACACTTGACGCTTTTGATTGCTTGACCTTCAGCTGTTAATGGTACCCAGTAAGATATTTGTCTCCCTGCCAGCAATTGCCAGTTGGATGGTAAGGATGCAGAGAAACTGTCATTTGGCTAGTTAAGCACCTTTAATATTGCTTTTGCTCCACTTGTGGCACAGATTTTCTGCACTGATAGTCAGGATCCAAATCCTTCTCAGACTTCTAACTCATATAAAATATACTGCAAAAAGAAGTATTTGTATAGTGTCTTCCAGTGTTGCTCAAGGTAACTCAGATTACCATAAGAAGGAGACTATTGTTCTCATTTTCTCAGTGTTTCTATGCCTGTTTTAGATGACAACCCTCCCTGTATTTTGGCAGTCGGTGTGGTTTTCATGCTCAGATGCCAGCCTCATATACATAATATATAACATTCTGTTTCCACTAAAACAAGCAATATTTGTCCAGCATTTATGGTGGTAAGTAGGTGTTGGGTTTTACATTTGACTCTGTGCTGTGTTTGGGAAAATCAAGTCCCCACTATGCAGTAGGATGTATTAAGTTCTTAAATGTGCCTACATTTTTGGAGTGCCTTCTGATTACCACAACCTATGGAGGAAGGATGGGAAAGAAAAGTACTCAGTCACAGTTGACTCAGTTGGTTGGGGAAAATGGCCATTTTTTTTTAAATAGGAGAGATTCATTGGCATGAGACTATGGCTGAAGGATGGGCTCTTCAAAAGAAATCCAAATTCCTAGGAAACTTACACCTTGGCCACTATGCAACTATGCAACTACTCAGGGTCACTGTAGCATCCCTCAGCTCCAGTTGCAGCTAGTTAGAGAGCCATTGTATATCTGCCTGTGATGGATGAAATCCTAGAGTAGATGCGCGGGAGACAAGAGGGTAGAGAATGAGTCTCATACCCAAGGCATAAGTATTCCTATTTCCAAAGGCAAAACAGTAGTGTTGTGTAAAAACTCCCCTGAATAATTGTAGAGGTTCCACCCATAAGGATGAGGTATGCAACCCTGTCTTCTGTCTCTAGCCAAAAAGAGAGTTTGGTAGCTCTGTGAAAATCCCTGTTGTTGTAGCTAAGCTGCCTGCCTGCAGCTGCTTTGGGTGGTGAGGAAAAAAAAAATGTAGATTAACTCTACTTTTTACTGCACAGAGTAAGCTATACTAACTCCTAGTTTCTGTAAAGAGAAAATAACAAAATTCCCATTTCTTCACAGCAAGTTTAAAATCTGTAGAAAAGAAAATTACTACTCTGGGGTTTATATAATGCCTAGATGGTGACTAAGGTACTCTAAGATGACACAAACCATCAAGGTAATCCTGTTTTCTTATTTTCTTAAGGATTCACTCACAGATATTATGATTCACCGAAATTTACGATGGCTAATAAAGGGAATGTGTTGCCATATTTAGGGTAAATTCAGTAGCAAATAAACATGCTATAAGAAAACATGTAATCTGCAAAGGAAAATTCTTCTCCAGTTATCTCCCGCCATGCTTGAAAACCTTATCCCTGATCTACTGCTCCTCCCTGGATCACAAGTACCTCACAAAACAAACCAAAAAACACTGTCACAGAACAAGAAAACCAGCTATTTGTTAAAGAAGCTGAAAATGGAAGTCCAAAGTAGGTCAGCTTTAACCTACTGATTCAACTTCTAAGGTCAGGAAAAGCGTCAGTCATAGTTTTTGCTCCTTTGCTGGGGAAATTATTACACAGTAATGTCTTGGGCTGTGTGTTTGCTGATGCTGCCAAGACAAGTAATTTCTATGTGTGCTGTGAGGAGCATTCCTTCTCTATCCTATGACTACAAGATAGACATAACGCTTCGCAGCTAACAGCACTGACTCACCCTGTGGTTTACGCCAACACTTAATGTCATTCATGCTTAATAAAACTGTAGGGTTCTGCTTTTCCACCCACTTTTTGTGATTTTTCTTGAAGCCTACCTCAGCCCAAGAAAAGTTATGTCAGCTTGATTAAAAAATGCTTATTTTATATTCTCCGTTCATATTTATTTTTGATACATTTACAGTATTCCTGAGAAAAAGATCTCTGAACAGCCACGTGTGGATGGCCAGCATATAGCTGAATGACTGTGGCATTCTTTTCAGAGAAATAGGTATATCTGACAATCTGTCTATTTTTTTGTTTGATGCAAAGTTCATTTGGAAATCACAAATTCATGCAAGACAAAATCCCCCGCAGAAATACTCCAGCTCAGGTCAGCAAACTGACCCACTTCTGATCTCCTCACTTAGACCCACCTTTACACTAGCTGCCATGCTCCCTTTGAATGACTGATGTGAAGAGAATCTGTTTAATATTGCAGGTAAAACCCTTATTAAAAAAATATTAAACCAAACATGTTTTTCTGCAACGCTGTAAGCCCAAACACAAGAGCAGCAGTGTTGTAGCTAATGAGAAATTCCAAGCTGATCCACCTCAGTCCCTAGCTCCAAGATGTACTGGAAGAAGGAAAATACCAGCTCTTAATGCCACCTCTTAATGCCACATTATGCCTTGCCCTACACACATGTCCGGAAAGATTTCACTCAGTTTGAGCACTGAGCAGATGTAATTCTAGCTCTTTTCCTTCTTTGAGGAAATCAAATGGGTCTGAGGATTACATGGCCCTCAGAACAGTGAGGATGGGTGGGCTTTGGTGGCTTTCTTCATGCTGTGCTGCCAACACATCTCAACAGCCACAGGAAATCCTGTGATTTAATATCTGGTGAAATTAGAGGTGTCCTGCATTTGGTCTTTGTTGCAGTAAAAGAGTGACCAAAAAAAAAAAAAAAAAAAAGAAAAGAGATTATCCTCCTGTTTTCAGTTCCTGAAGTATCCTGCCCCAGCAACGGTCTTGGAAATACACTAAATTTGGTTCAGTCTCCTTTGCCCCAAATGGAAGAAAATTTTCATTCAAAAATATCTGTAGCACTTCCAGGAATAAATCCTATCTCTTATTGATTTAGCAATACCAAGGCAGTAGAAAATTCTCAGTTCTATATAGAGGGAATTGTCCCAGTTTTCATTGCAGCAATGGAACAACTGAAATAGGCAGTTCTAGTAAAATGTTATTCTACTAAAACCACTGTAATTGTACTGTAACAGTTTCCGTGTTTTAATCCTTCCTCTTTGCAGCTAAAAAAGTCACATCTTTCAGTAATGTTGTTGTTCCAGTAAAATTAGTAAACTGTCTTCTCTGAGTAGTATCAGTTTGATTAACAGCTACTGTACTCAACTACATGACCTTCTCCTTGCTCAAGGAGCCTTTTAGGGACAGTATGGAGTGTAAATACAGATGTGATAGTGAGTGGGTGAGTTGAGCACTTGTGGCTGGTTTCGCCTCAATAATAGCATTTTTCTTTTTTTTTTTTTTTTCTTCTTTTTCTTCCCCTCCCCACCCCCCAAAAATAAAAAAACTGAAAAACTTCAAACAACTAAGGATTTTTTGTTGCTGGCTTTTAAGTTATACAAAGGATTCTGCCAGTATATATGATTGTTACAGAATATTCCCACAAGAAATGGGACAATGTAGCTTTAAAGCCTTCTACGTTTAATATATTTGTTTTGGGCTCTCCTATGAATCTGTCAGAAGAAAAACAAGAGACAGCATGAGTGTAATATATAGTTTGATCAGTCAAACACGGTGAAAAATGATATCTGCTCTCTGTGGATAGAAGCACATTTTCAGCTAAAACAAACCTGTCTTCTGCTTTTTGTTTGATGCAGAGAGGAGTGCTATTCTGATTAGGATGGAGTACCTGAAATCAGGAAAGATACTCTTCATGGCTCTGACAGGCACTTCTCTGCCTGAATAGGTCACTAAACCTTTATGAGCTTAGGTTTTTTTTATTTGTAAAACAGTTCATATTTATTTCAGAAGGATATATTGAGACTACATAAGCTAGGTTTTGAAAAAGTTTATTTAGATTGCCAGTAAAAATACTGTAAATATAGGACATATTGTCTGTTTAGAAAAATAATTTGAAAAATCAAATGAAAGGAGGGGAAGTTTATAAAGGGAGCTTTTAAATGTTTGAAAGATTTTTCTGCTTATTCCTGGCTTATTTTTATCAGTGAAGTCTGGTAATAAAAACCAAAGCAAACTGTTGCAGTAGGAAGGAATGACACATGCTGTTTCCTTTCCCCTCCTACCCTTACTGTAGTTGGCATTGCTGGCCGGTACCTTGGAGTTTTGGAGCAGAAATCATTCAGAACTCCTAATATTGCACCAGGATCATACTTGGCACTTGCTGTTCAGCTGTTCCCATACAACAGGACCCTCTTCCAATGCCATTTGAGGACCCACAGTCAACAACAGGGTATGCAGACTGTGTTTGCATTAGGTCCTTCATTGCTCTTTTCTAACAAGGACAGAAGGGAGAGCAGAAAGGAGAAGTCGTGGAGCTGTTTTGCAAGGACTCAGATGCCTTGGGCAGGGAGTGCTGTTGTCTGTGTGGGACACCAACTGTCTTGGAGAGATCTAAGGTCCAGAGTCAGTTCAGATGGCCTACAGTGTAGGTTGTTTGGCTTTCCCTGACTAAACGGTATCTGAGATAAATCATTTAGTACTTTGCCTTAGGCCTCATGTCCTGACTATTTACCATGAGTGTATTTTAAGGATCTCCATCCTCTTTCCAGCTATCTCACAAGGGCAGACATACACATCTGTTGTATGTACAAATAAAGATTTCTTTTCAGGTTTCCCATTTCAAGGCTTTCTTTTTACTCAGACTTCAACTTGAATGGTGCTCCATGTGAGTCATCCATGTTGCATTCAGCTCATTACCCTCAGGGCCAAGTAAGTGGCGGCACCAGGCATACAGAATAAAGAAAACTGTGTGCAAAGAAGTCACATACTGGAAAGAACTTGAGATCAAATAGTTGAATTATGTCCCTGTGAGCTGATGCTCTAGGTAGATTCACAGAAGAGAAACAAATAAAAACTTGTCCTACCATAGCCTTGTTGGGACCAGACTAGGATTACTCAGGTGTATAACTGTTTGTTATACATGGGAGAAAAAGCATCATGCATCATTAAAATACTAGTAAGTTTTTGTATACTTGTTTTCGGCTCACAGAAATGAGTACCTATTATCTTAAAGTAGAAAAAACCCAAATGCATCATCACATACAGTTTTATATTAGCTTTAAATATTGTTTGTTCTGTTTCATATTAGGAATCCATATAAGTATTTTAGGTGAAAACTACGTCATGGTTACTGATTTACATCTGAACAAGATAATATGATTGGTAAAAAATTTTCAAATTATCTAACCCAGCTTTTGTAACTATGGTTGACACCACCTGTGGGACTGACAGCTAGATGAAGTCATCAACAGATGAAGCCTGTCCTTGCCTAGCCAATGACTGCAACTGCTGCCTGAAGGGCCCATTTTATTCTTTGCTTGTATTTTAATCTCAGTCTGCTTTCTTAGCTAGTCATCCTGAGTTCTCACAACACTAGAGTCTCACACAGATGACCTATTAGAGAAAGGGGGAAAAAAACAGGTGGAATTGAAAGCCATGCCAAGCTCTCTCCTGTCACATCAGAACAACTGATGTCACAGATCTATAGAATCATAAAATGTCCTGAATTGGAAGGGACTTTAAAGATTCTCTAGTTTCAACCCTCCTGCCATGGGCAGGGACACTTTCCACTAGACTAGGTTCCTTAGTGCCTCACCACCCTCACAGTAAAGAATTTCTTCCTGCTATCTAGTCTAAACCTACCCTCTTTCAGTTAAAAGTCATTACCTCTTGTCCTATTGCTACATGCCCTTGTAAAAAAATCCCTCTCCAGCCTTCTTGCAGGTTCCCTTCAGGTACTGGAAGGTATGGTGTCCCTAGAGCCTTTTGTTCTCCAGGCTGAACAACCTCAGGTTTCTCAGCCTGACTTCACAGGAGAAGTGCTCCAGTCTCTGATCATCTTCATGGCATCCTCTGTACTCACTACAAATGGTCAATGTCCTTCTTATTTGGCAGACCAGAGGGGAGTGGGGTTCAGAGCTGAACACAGTATTCCATGTGGGGTCTCAGCAGAGCAGAGT
The DNA here is from genome assembly GCF_003031625.1 of Empidonax traillii. Taxonomy (NCBI): domain Eukaryota; kingdom Metazoa; phylum Chordata; class Aves; order Passeriformes; family Tyrannidae; genus Empidonax; species Empidonax traillii. Next base: position 245,494 of record NW_020955389.1, on the reverse strand, counting down.
GGAAGGGCAGAATCTCCTCCCTCAACCTGCTGGCCACACTGCTTGGCTTTCTGGGCTGTGAGTGCACATTGCCAGGTCATGTTGAGCTTCTTGTCAAATAACACTCTCAACTCTTTCTCTTCAAGGCTGCTCTCAACTGATTTTCCATTCTCTCTTTCTATTTAATATACATCTAGCTGATTTCCATTTGCCACTGTAGGATTAGCAGAATATAGAGTTGCAATATGAGCAACTTCAGTGTATTTGTAAACAATCCAAGCCACTTGATGCCACTGAGTATCTCTTACATATTTATATGCTGTCTAAAATGTTAGAAATCACTACTGACATTATTCAGTATACCTAAAATTATATAGATTATATAGTGCTGTTCCACAGCAAAGAGGAAAGGAGCAGTCCATAATTTTTTTCTGGATCAGCTCAGCAATTAATAGGTTATGGTAACATATTCATCCAGTAATTTACACACTGAGCACCTAATGTCTGTCTGAGTTGGCAGAGGTCTTCAAGGAAGACCCAGTTCAGACTTCATTCTTCCCTATACAAGTAATTTTATCAATTAATTAACCTCAGCAGTCATAATTTGTGCTGAGGTCCTAGTGAGCATTTGTCTAATGCCTATTTACATGCACTGGAATGCATGCCCTTTCGTTTACTGTTTACCTGGGGTTTTTTTCACTAAATTAAAACTACCCTCAATCCTTTACAGCACAGGAGCTCTTAAATGGCATGAAATTCACCTCACAACCTTCTTAATGATATTTGCAACAAAAGCGTGAAGAATTGCAGGTTGCTTTCTCTGTGCCAGCCTAAGTGAAAGTGTGCAGAGCTGAGGTGTGCAGGGCTGCCCTTAGCTGAAACAATGCGGACCTGTTGCCAGGAAAGACCCTAGAGGTGCCACTCACCAAACTCCTGAGGCTCCCTCTGTCCCAGAAACATGAATTTTTCACCAAAAAAAACAAGACAGGAGGGTCTGAGGTAAGTGTATGTCTGAAAACAGTATGCAGTCCATACCTTGTCAAGAGGCATATCTGGGCCCAGAAGCTCAGGAACCTTGCAGCAGTTTAGACGTACTCTTGGCTACTCAGTTACTTTTTTTTGGAGAAGAGGTATTGCCCTGCATTGTACTGGTTTCACTCAGCTAATGCTCGAGGGAGGACAGGCCAGCATATTATGTCTTCTTCCACAAGTCATGCAGCAGGACTATGAGTTAATTTTTTCCTTTGGCCAATTATGAACAAAAAATTTGGAGATCATCTCTTTTCATATATTCTTAATATTGCTAAATACCTTTTCACCTACTAAGTATGTGTTCCATTTTTATAGAAATAGAATAGTTACAATAGCATGGTACAACCCAAAGTTTATTTGAGGGCAAGGCTTGGGAAAGCATGCCTCTTTTTCCTCTGGGTAAGGAGGAGTGCTATAGTAGCCAAAAATTTCAAGAGATAAAGCATCTTATTTACCTGGAGCCTAATGCATTTGTACGTTTAAAGCCTAGAACACAAAGCACACTGCATTTTGGGAAAATTGCATAGCTTGGCTACTGTATGTGTTTCCTACATTTTGTGGAGCTCAAATGTTTTTTTCAAAGGAAAAATGCCTTCTTAAAAAAGCCTTTCTATATTTTTAGGTCCTCAAGCTAAATTGCCCTCTGTATAATTTTGACAATAGAAAAGAATATGTCTGTAGTATTTACAGAAGTGTGGTTTGTGATTAGAGAACCAAGTGCATAGTGTAGTTAGAGAGATATTGAGCCACATTATGCAATAGATGCAGAGCTCTGACCACAAGGTAGAGGTATCCCTTGGCCTTTTTTTTTTTCACTGAAGGATATGAAGGTGTGAAAATCAGATATACATATCAGAAAACTATTAGGCAAATCTTGGTAACAACTTTACTACTGCAATTTCATGGTTCTTTGGTTGGATTGCTTGTAAGTGTTTCTCCTGAACTTATTCCACACTATACTTCTCTAAACTCTATTTATGATCCATTTTTAAGTCAAGTGAAACATTCCTCAGCTCAAAAGACCTTTTTCTTCTTGAGAAAAGAATTTATTAATTAAGAAAAAAGATAATTTTCTGATGTTTGGGTTGTTTGTTATCTTTCTTAGTCTGGAAAAGCCAATTAAATAAAAAAAACCTGTGAGAACTCAAGGATATTATACAGAAATAATTTAGTACTCCATTGCATGTTCAGAGTTGCATACAGCCACTGATGTGTCACCCATGTGTTGGTATTGTTGTAAATTTGATTTAATCTTTCTAAAGCTATCCCTGATAAGAAGACATCTGCATCTCTTCACCACTCTGACATTTTGTCTTGAATATTATATCCATTCGTGGTAGACATTTACAGTTTCATATCACTGTAATAGTCACTGAGAATTTAAAGGAATGTCCTTGATTGCCCAAAGTGTAGGATTTAGTAAAGAGCTATGATGGGTCAGAATTAGCCATTCATTTTTAGCTCTTTGACTTCAGTGGGCTGAGTTTGAAGCAAAGACTGATTTTTCTTAACTCCTTTCTATTCATGGCTATATCAAAGCCAGAAAATTTTTAAACCATGTATAAACAAACTATAGAGGACTTTGTATAAACTTTGAACAAAAATGCAGATGTAGAGGGGAAAAGTGGGCCTAAGTATGGTGAAAGAGCAACAGTCATCAGAAAGGTGTACATCAAGGAAGGTATCTCTTCCCTGATCAGAGAGGTGACATCTCCTGAGAAAGCACCTGTCTGGAAGACAGAAAGACTTAAGACTAAGAGCTAACTTAGAATCAGTGACAAAATCAGTTGTAAAAAAAAAAAAATAACTGGAATTTACAGGAATCTGCATTTACCTCAAATAACTAAAATTCATGAGATAAATCTTAAAAAAATTGACTGGGAGAAGAAGCCTTGTAGGAAAAAAGGATAACCATCACAGCATTAAATGAAACATTCCAGACTCAGAGTTACTGGCCTTTTTACTGAATTGAGATAGGAAAAGGACTGTTCTTGTTGCCTTGATTTTGTTATCATCTTACTCATAGAATAATTTGAAGAATAATTCAGTAACTTGGATGGCCTGCCCTTGCATGACGCAGTTTGGTACATAATGAACTTAAAAGATAACTTTTCTTCTGTTTAAAAATTATTGTGATAATTGGTGTTTTTTCACCTTATACCTTGTTGTACATGATAATGAGCAGATACAATTCCCTACTGCTGGCTTTCAGATGGCAAAACCATGATATAGGAAATTACAACCAACAACAAAAAATAGATTGCATTGGGCTACCATTAGCACATTTCTGAGCAACAGCAACATCCATCACTGCTTTTTACTTTTATTACATCCAAATCTCCATTTGAAACTCACAGAAAGGTTTTTAAGAAAAGAGATATAAAATAAAAAATCTCATCCTAAAAAAAAATACCAATAAAAGTTTTTTGGGGGCTTTGAGCTCAAGCTGAGAGGGGCACTATTTCCTTTGCTTTAAAAGAGAGTAGCTAGAGTCTAATCTTGCTTCCACTGAAGCCACAGACTTCATCATACAGAACAGGGAGAGGGAAATTCACTTTGTTTAATAGTTGTGGTTTCAATTCTTTATGCTTCTGTTTCCTTAAAGACTTGCATGCCTGTAATAGGCATACATTTTCTGATAAACACACCTAGTGTTCATGTATTTCTGCAACTTTTGTTTTCCTACATGTGCTAGTAGAAACAGCAGGGCTGCTGCAATATCATATGCAGGATAAAAAAACCACGAACTTTGACTTGGGATGTTCCCCATTAGTTACCCGACCTACATAAATTTACTGGCTATGATTATAACTGATCAAAACAATGATATTGGGAAACAAACTGTGTACACTAAACCACTCCCAAATATTGATGTTGTTGTCACAAGTACTATTGCACCGTGCTCTTTATCTCCATTTCTATATCCATGACAATTCATATACAACAAGCGTTGCCAAATAAACATGGTATGTCTAATGTTTTTTTATGTGCTATGGTAAGATAACAAGGTTGACATTCTTGGTTTGGTAGATCGTGTCGAAAACCTGCAAGATTTATCTTTCCAGCATGTCTCTATAAAACTGTTATTGAATCATCTCAAAATCTTCAGTGAATTTAACCTCACAGAACCACTGTGAAATAGAAAAGTGTTATAATTATCACTTTACTTTTTTGAGAAGCATCACAAAGAATAAGGCAAATTTTATTAAAGCTATTAAGATATACCTATACTCAGCCAATCATAAAATGTCGATGGTTCAGATGCCCAAGCTTTCCTCAAGTTACAGACCCCAATAATGACATAATGACAGCATCCCTCTAACTCAAAGCAGAGGGTGGGAAGCCAGCAAAACCAGGAACGATTCATACTTGCAGTACTACTGAATCTCAAATGCATCCTTCTCTGTCTGTTTTTGGCTGAAAAATATAGTCCTGAAGAGTCTGTTCACATGAATATTTTCCAAAAAAGAAATTGTTCCCATCCCTTTGGGAAATGTTGTGGATCTGGCGAACCTCAGGGCTTTTTCACTGTTCAAACTAGTTCTGTCTAATAATTCCCAATGATCTCCTACACTACAGCATGGCAGCTACATTACTGCAGGATAGTGGGAATCGGTACCTACTCAGAAAGTGGAATTGTTTGGAAGCAGGTCTTTCTTTCATTATTAACCTGAGAAGATCATTTTGTGGAAGTTCATTCTGACATCCTATTTATTCAGTAGCAACCTCAGATTAAAATGATTGTTAAAAAGGGTGCAGAATAGGGAAATAAATCAGCATTGGTGTCAGTTTGTTTTATTTCAATAATGGTCACCATGGAAACAAAGTCACTGACCTATTTCTTTTCATACATATAAGTAAACACCAGGGTTTCCCTTTTCATGCACACCATCTTTTGTGCCAAAAATTTACCTTGCAGGATGTCCATAAGGTACTCTCTTATTGAAACTTACAGTTTTTCTCTAAAGGGCTTTTTCAGTTTTTGCCAGTTTCCTTCACCAGGGAGACAATGAAAACTCTTTATTGTCATTATAATACCAGACCACTTCTAGTTTCACTACACCTACACTTGCACATAGGCGCAGTGACTGTAAACCAGCAGTCTAATAGCTGTATGACTAGATTGTGCTTCAACAGTCACGTCTGATTCATCAGAGTAATTTCAGATTACTTCATTCTGCATCTTTTGAAAATACTGGTCAGTGCTACTACACAAGAACAACATCTTCCTAACACACAAGCCATTGTGTGAACACCTTCACACAGCTGAGGGGGCTTCTCTTACGTCCCCAACATGGTACTCTCTAAACAATTTATTGCTGCTAGCCTAGCTTGTGTCATATTAGCTTGTGGATTCATTCTTTGCTAGTTGTATTTGCATCATTCTCATTGATTTATTTGTACTTAGATAAGCTGTAGGTATCAAGAACCCACAGATAGTCTTAACCAGCTGACACCCAAAGTGAGTGTGTACGTATAAGCATAACATGTGCATACTTATGAAAGGAAGAGGATAATGGAGTTTTCAAGGAATACTACAAAAACATCAGGTTGGAGTGCCATTTCTCCTTTTATTATTGAAGGCACAATAACACCCTCTCCCTAATCTTCTTAAGCATTTACTATGTATGTTTTGTGCATGCAAAGCTTTGCGGCCCCAAGGATAATCACCCACATGTGTGGGAAAAGAGACGAATCATATGGAAATGTTGAAAAGTAAAACAATGTTGCATTTGCTATATTATGGCCTCTGAAACTATGCCCCGTGCTTGTCTCATCTCAGTAACAGTTAAATAATCTAGCACATTAGCTGCAAATTCTAGGCTAAATGCACTGCTAGAGAAACTCTAGTGATGTAATGCACATACTTCCTTCTCCTTTAAGCCATGTAAATCCATATAGCACCATTGAATTTGATGGCATTATTCCAAGACTAAATAGATATAACTATGAACAGAATTATCTGACTGAACCAAGCTGTTCAGAAAGAAATCAAAGACATGCCAGAGAGCAAGTGCTTTTCATTTTATTGCTCTGTGACAAGCCTGACTGCTCTATCTTTCCCAGGCATTTTAGGTTTAGGTTAAAGGCATATGAAAATAGTTGTTTTAAGTCAAGTTCATGTACATCACTGTTCATAGCAGTCAATATATGCATTTTACCTGGCCTGGGAATATAGTGTTGTCTAAGTCACTTTTTAGGGAGATTTGTTGGAATTTTTGTTTTCAGAAAAGATTGTCTGAACTTTGGCTGCTATTAATTCTGTAATCTACTAAACAAATCTGGTTACAATTTCCCAATTCTCATTGCCCAGATTCTAAACTGCTTCATAAACAGATTTTAAACATACTTTAGCTAGTGCTTGTGATGGATTAAACTTTTCCTCTATTACACTTCCAAACTTCTGTTCCAGCTGAGGGCACCAACCTTTCAAATAAATAAAACATGTTTTGTTTCCGTGCTCTGTATCTATCTCAATGGCCTGCAATCTTTCAAACTTTCCCTCCCCCCTCCTTCTCATGGGTTCTGCCGTTTCCCACTAATGATACCGACACACAAGCTTCCTTATTGGGTAACGTTGGGCAAGTTTAACTGCTGCTGTCCACCGAAGGAGGATTTCTGTAATGACATCAGCCAGTTTTTACAACAGCAGACTGAGAAGCCTGAGCTCAGCAATCAACAGCCTGTGGGATTAAACAGGAAGAGGAGAAATAATAAGAAAAAAACCCCACCAACAACTGTTTCAGCCTTAATACACTCAGTGGATTTTTGTTATCTCAAATCACTGGAATATAAAGTCAGGGGTCTTTCTCCCCTTTTTCCAAGTTTTAATATTTAATGCAGCTCAGACCAGTGCTACTGTCACTGTGATTTTATTTTTCAAATTTAAAACATTTTTTTAAGGGTATTTGATATTTACAACTTTCAATTGGTCAGGGATAGAATATATGAGAATCACTGCGGGGACATAATGATGGTGACCCTTCAGTAACAAGCAGAGCTCACCTGTAGTGTGTTGGCTCCATAGTGTCCCTACATAGACTAAAAACCCACTGAGAATACAGACTGCGAAAATAGTGCCCTTTTACTTAATATCATTAGTTCTTTATATATTTAGGGTTGTTTCAGTTTATATTTAGGGTATTTTTTACTTTGTTTATTTCGATAACAAAAATTTATACATATTACATCAGGATTGCATAGTCCACTAATAGTCCCGCTAATAGATTGATGGAATCAGTATTGATAGTTGCATAATAAGTTTTCTGAAGTAAAACCACCCTAAAAAGTGCATTGTTTTCCCAGAGATTGCATAGGCAACATGGAGTATTCTACAGCCTGCATCAGAGCAGAGATTAGGGAAATTTTAAATGTAGGAGTTGGTTAGCTTCAGAAAGAGTTTTTATTTCTTTGTCAGAGGGAGTTTGCAAATGGGGATGTTAAAGTAAACTAAATTAAAAGAGGATAAAATAGCTTTTCTTTAATCACTATGCTAAATTTGATACAGCAACCACCCACACAAACACAGAATCTTAAAGATTTAGAATTCTAAACATAAGCATTGTTAAGAGAAGTAATTTCAGAGGCAGTGAAAGAAAAGTCCAGGTCAGAGACAGAGTATGCATAACAATAATATCTTTTCAGAAATATACTCTCCCTCTGGTTTTGGCCACACTCCAGAAGTCTACTTCTGAGACATCCCAAACAATGGAGACGTTATAACGAGAACCCGTGGAACAGTGTCCTGCTTCGTGCTGATGGTTTATAAAAGAAGGGTTTGTCTCAGCTAACCGTTCCACGTATATAAAATTAATGGTCTCAGAAGACAAGTAAATGCTTACTGCACATAGCAAACGTATTGCAGAAATCCACTTAGATGGTACTAACTTTCCACTAATTTTCTCTGCACTTTGCCTGAAGAAGCAGACAGACAGGAGGGTACTCCCTTGTGTAAGCCCAGATCCTGAAAGTGTTGATTCCTACAGGCAGATTCCTCATGCTTAAGCTGCTTAAAAGGAAATGGCCAGATTTTCAAAACTGCAGGAAATGCACAGTTACCGTGGGCATGGAGGAGATTTGCAGCTTCTGGGCAAGCCAGGCTCCTCCCCTTTGGGCATCGAACGATGGTGTAGTTCTGTCTGCTCAAACTTACACAAGATTTGTAAGTCTGGAGCTAAAGGATTTTATAATGCTTAAGGGGTTTTTTTACTTGATTAGGGATTTTTATATTAAAATTATCAAGATGATGCATTCCCAGATTTATAGTTTCTTGTCCATGCAAAGACTCCTTTCCCTCTTACTCCCTAAAAGTTTAAGCCATGCTGTTGTGAGTAACTGCATGTGTGCCAAAGGGATTTCACTGAGCTAGGGGTTAAGTAGCAGAAGCTTGTGTTGGTGTTTGAGGGAGTGGCACAGGAGGTTGAGTAGCTGACTTGACTGCAGGGACAAGTCGCTATCACTAGATGGTGACTTAGTGAAGTTCTGGCTCTACTTCCCTGGGCGCAGACTTTCTCAGATCGTGCAAAAAAAAAATTATTTTATTCGTGGTTTGGAGATTTAGAATTTATTTTATTAATCAATCAGCTGGACGTAAATTAAAGAACATGATCTAGTAAAACCTCTGTGTAAATGGATTGTGACCCACCCTAAAGAAAAGCCTGTTTCCTTCTAGTAAGAGCTCTCCAACACACTCCTCCTGCCTTTTCCCACACTTTCCCTCACCCCTGCTGCACAGGTCAGGAGAGCACAAATAGTAACTAGAGGCACCCAGCAGATCTCAGGAAGGGGGAGATGAAGAAAAATTTCTGTTAACCTGGGAATTTGGTGGTAAGGACTGAATAATCCTGATTTGACTTCAGGGATTTAAGAGATGTCCTCTGCTGAAGCTCAACCACTGGTCAACGTGGATGCCTGACACCAGACTCTTGTTCCTCTCTCATTGCTGGTTTCTCTTTTCTAGTCTCTCAAGTTCAAACTGAAGACCATGTTTCATGTTTGCTTTCCTTAGCAGAGAATATGTGCACAAGGGTGCATGTGCGTTACTAAATCAGTCAAAAGACATTAGACGCCTGTGACAGTGGGTCACGGTGGACCTCTCATCACGCTAGCAATTTACACATGGGTTTCATCAAACCAATCTCCCACTAAAACTTGGTGTGTCTCAGGAAGTGGCCAGGATGAACAGTAACATTAGTTTATAAATTATATCATGGTAAATTTTGGTTAAAGACAGTTCACTTACTTTTGGTGCCATTCCATAAAGTTTCTAGTATTGTCAGAAGATATTTTTGGGGAAAAAAAGAATCCCATTTTTGTTCAAAGTCCCTCAGTTCTCTGGAAGAAATAGAAAGTGGGGGAAAAAAAGGGATTATTAAGTGATAAAGAAGTGATAAATTAAGATGAATAAATCTAGTGTTTGCCACATAAAAGCAAATTGCACATGCATAGAGTGTGTCACCCCTAATTATTTAAAGTAGATATTATTTAAATTAAAGTATTATTAAAGATATTATTAAAGTAGATAAAGATATTATTAAAGTAGTTATAGATATTATTCTACCTTTATGTAACCAAAGTTATTTTTATGATTTTTTGCAGCTTTATTTTATAGACATAAGGCAGAAAAACATTTTATGTATGAAACCATTCTTACACACATTATTTTAAGGACCTGTCCACATGAAATAACCAACTTGCTGCAAAGACCAGTTCAAAAACAAAGGATTCATCCACCTATACATTTATTAATTCAAAAAGTGAAAATGTTTTTATTTGGATACCATGGAGTTTTTTTCCCTGTTATGTCTTCTAGACAGGGAAAAGCTTAATGGTATGCCAGTAGCAAATAGAAATCATAAGGGTAATGAAGACATGAGTCTGTTATTTGACACATGCAAGTTGCAGTTTATGACTTAAGGGAAATATATCTTCTCTTGTATGCTAAAGAATTGTATGGTGTTTTAGGAAGGGAATCTCTGATGGTTTTCTTCTTTCTCTTGCACTTGTCCTGTAGGACAAAATAGACGCATCAGAGCAATGTCGTGGGCTGCATTTCAGCCTCAAACCTTTGTTTTAAAACATTGCATTCTTGTATACTAAGTTCTATCACAGCTCGGTAACTGATTAGTACCACATATTGATGAATTCAGTCTTGTCATACTACTTGGCATACATCCAAATCTTCCACTGCACAAAGTAAAAGATGAAATTTTCAAAGTAATTTGAGCTTTTCTGGTGTAAACTGTGGACAGTTCAACAATTTAGGTGTGGAGGACATTCCCAGCTTCACAGACCTTATCTAGTGGTTGTATAATGACCTCCGAGAAGAGGCAAATGCAATTTATAGGGAGTTTCCAGACAAGGGGCTTGCAGTTTCTACTGTTCCCAGGAGATGGCATACATCTTTTGGAAAAAAATGTCTGCTCACTTCCTAAAGGAGCAGTGAGGTGTAGGAGGAAATACTTCAATGCACCATTCAGTCCTGCGATTTCCACTTAAAAAATTGAAAGTCAGTTGGCAAACCCCTTGGGATTTAGGAGAGATGGAATGGGGATTGCTATCCACAGAGGAGAGTTTTTATGAATAGCTCAGCAGGAGGAGGGCGAAGAATCCCCACCCAGCAACCGCATTTTCTTTGTGGCATAATATATGTAAGACCATAATACAATGCCCTCCTACTTTCATCTTTCTATATTGCCACTCATCAGCATTACAAAGAATGTAGCTATTAAAAGAACTGCCTCTTGGCACCCAAAAGCCACTGTATTTTCTACAACAAAAAAACTCGAGCCTCTATTATTTGTTTTTGCTACATTTGCAGCAGTCTCCCCATTAAGCTTGCTTCTCACAGCTCCCTGATCTCATTCCCTGTTGGATCTAGATCAGACACACAAGAGGTCAGGCTGACTTTCAAACCTTCTTGCGGGCTGGCAAGCATAGAAAAGTGTAACAGTAATAAGGATTAAAAAGTTCTCAGATGGGCCTACCAATGCAAAAAGCCCCTCCCTTCCAAGCCTTGCCACCCTCCGAAACCCTGGGTGTAAATACCAGAGCCAGGTTTATCAAGAGAGTGTTTATTAACCCCTAGTTATTTGGGCCAGCCTTTGCAAGCAGGGAAGCCTGTCCTGAAGCTTCTACAAATATGTTTTCCTGCACTTCAACATGGTGTTTAAAGGTCCTGCAACTCCTGCAAATAGAGAAGAATTGCCATTGCAATCCAAAATCTTGGAAGCGCAATTTGAGGCAGTGAAGGGCCATCAGATGTTGCTCTTATTGCTGACACGCCAGTGTGTAGGTCTTTGTGGTAAATGGAAACTGGTACGTTGTGACACACTGCTTTCATGCTCAAAATAACAAATAAAAATAGCCTTTGCTGAAAGGGAAACAATATGACCAGTAGAAAAGTAGAAACAGTTAAGAATTGTTTGCCCAACTACTGCAGCAACCAAAATCTTCCCCACACATCACAGTTGAGGGATTAGCTTGACTAAAAGCAAGGCCAGGTCTGAATTCATCACAGGGGGATGTGTGAGGTTCCACACCTGCATGTTTCAGAGGAAATTGCTGAGCACCGGATTCCTCATTCAGTGGGTGCAGACTGTTACATTGCAGACACCTAGGCACTGACTTACAAGTGTGGAGGGAGGGGGTTGCAAATTAAACAGGGCTATAACCCTCATCACTCTCTGACAGGGATTGCATGTGCTCTTCCTTATTTGATGGGTTACATGGTTGCACCTCCCCATCAATCCCATGAGCACACGAGCTGGAGCCATTCCCACAGTCACTATCCAAATGCCCCTAAAGAGGATGTTTTTTACTGCTGCCCTTTATAGTGACCAACTTTTAGCTAAGGCTTTGCCATTCAAACCAAGAATAAGTGTCACTGCCTGGATCATCCACCTCCTACAGGGCACTCTGGTAGCAGTTGGTGTGCTGAGGTGTCTGGACATCAGTTGTTGGAGATAACGTGGCCCCTTAAAGACACACTGGGGAATCTTAACTTGACAGCAGGCTCCTCTCAGCCTACCTTTTTCTGCTGTGTTCAACCCAATAGAGGTGAGGGCATTTTCAGACTTTGGGGGGTCACAAAGGATTGGGATAAGCCTATTCCAGCTGCACTAAAGTAAACGTAAGTGAAACAGCTGGTAGCAGGTAAGTGGCATATTTTTTAAGTTCCCGAGGGGTGTTTGAAATGCACTTATCTTGATGCTAGTGGATAGTTTTAAAAGAGCTCCCTTGATTTGCTGTAGTCAGCTGTTTGCTTATTCTAACAAATAAATATAAGACACAGCTCTTCAAGAAATGAAACGTTAAATTTGGATGCCTTCCACAGGAAATGGAAGCATAAGGTTGAGTATATGTTTTGAAATACGGATGTTACAATTCCCATTCTGGCTTGCAAAACAAACCCCAAGCCTGTACCATGTCACTTTAATGATTTATAAGTAAGTCTTTGGGGGAAAAAAAAAAAATCACTTATTCAGTTCCTTGTGATGGTTCCCTGGTACACATGAGGTTCAGCAACCTGCTTGTTTCTCATGCTGCAGAGATTGTTGCTTTTACTGATGGCCAGACTTCAGCTGCCTGGGAGTAGGTGTGTGACAGGGGAGGTGGGGAAGCTCAAAGCCTTCATCTCCTCAGGCAGGTATTCAACAAGCAGCAGTAACAGTTTTGCCTCTTGCAGTCAACAGTTCAAAAAGAGGAGGCAAGCCACACCAGTGGTACCTACAGTTCCAATGTGGTAAATGCATTTCCCTCCAACACTTCCCTCTGGGCTGGTTTGGAGATGGTTGTGCTGTATCTTGAGATGTGTCAATGAGCTGCTCCAAGCATTGGGGTGGTGTTCAGAAAAGAAAACCATATGGCTCCTTGCACTTTCTGACTTACCTCCTTTATTCAAAGGAAGACAAATTCTGCATTTCTGTTAATCTTAAAGGGCTGGGTCTTTCAAGAGTATCTACAAAGGCTGCCCCACTGCTGAGGCCCTCTGACACCTGGAGCTTAATTTCAGAAGGGCTGGACACCTCATACTATACAGATGCTTCCAGGTCTTTGATGCACAGAAAACCAAGAAAGTGCAGCTCTAGAAATATTGCCAGTGAGGACAAGAGCAGATCTAAATACAGACATGCACATGCAAAAACATGAGTGGAAGAAAAAGTTAAAATGAGATCAAGATCATAGAGACATGAAATTATTAAAGCATTATACAGTTATTAAAGATTTACTCTGTAACACTCGGAAATGGAACAAATCAAAGGAAGGTGTTTCTCAGTTTTGTTTGACTAATGCAAAATCTAAACCATACTTAATATATCATTGGGTTTCAAAAACTTATCTGATGGCACAGTATCTACTTCTATGAGATTTACTGCTCTTTAGAGCTGAAATATGCAAAGAGGGACCTTTAGCTGGTTATGATAAATGGCTTATCTCCGTTGACTTCACTGAAGCTATGGTATACTGGTCTGATTTTTTAACATCTGACCTAAAGGGCTGGAAAACCTTTGAGGATGCTGGCACTAAAACCTGCTTCTTAATTCAGGTACTGCAACAGTTTTTCTAAAGACTAAGATATATTAGTGGCTCTAAGCTTTCAAAATGCTGAGGGTATGTCTAAAGACAGAAAGCACATTTCCCCCCCCCATAACCTGCAACTCTTCTCACTGAAATGCATGTATATTTTTCATGACTTATCCAGATTCTTTTTCACAAGGAAGAAGCTGCTCAGCTTAGATGCTAAATGCTGGCCTTTCCCTTTAACATTCTGTGTGGAATCATGTTACAGAGAATTAGAAACTTTCAGCATCTTTGGAAAGGGCCTCAGCCCTCTCAGGATTAAATTGACAATGATTAACATTATTATTTTAATGATTGCTACTTTACCATCTCACAGATGCCCTAAAGGTTTTCTTCCATCATATAACCACAGCTGAACACTAAAAAAGCTTTCCACTGTAGGAACTGAAGATCATTTTCATTTCTCCTTTTCGCATACAACTGTTTACTCCATTCTCAGAGTAATGCTTAAAAAAAACGCTGGTAAAAGCAGAAATGAAAGCAGTTACAAAAAAAAAAAAAAAAAAAAAAAAAAAAAAAAAAAAAAAAAAAAAAAAAAAAAAAAAAAATA
>NW_020955389.1:162459-231277 GCF_003031625.1 Empidonax traillii | reverse complement strand
AAGCAGCGACAGTCTCAGGGGCAGAAGAGCAAGGAAGAAGATATGCTGTGCTTGTCACCACGAGCATTGCTGGCTTCTACTCAAAGGAAACATCTACCAAAACTTGAGCCAATCAGGGCAGAGTTAGTCTGATACAAAACCAATTCTATTCATCAATTGTTAAGGAACAGGCAAGAAAAAGTTACAGTGTCAGAGCAGTCACTGTGCCATAAAACTTCCTTGAGAATTGTTTTATATTTCTTCCGCAGTCTAAATGTTTTGATTACCAAGGCAGTGTTTTCCCATGAGGCATATCTCAAAGAGATGTGGTGCCAGGACCAAGTGGGATGAGATTATAAAATATAAGAAGCTGGAACATGAGAAGTTTGAAACTCAGCTGTGAAAATGTTTATTGGATAAATGTTTACCCTGCTGCGTGCTTGTATTTATTTTTCTTTCAAACCTTTGAGTCTCCTTACTGCTTCACTGAGACAATTAATTCTCTTTGGAAAACATGACATGGTTAATTAAACAGGTGAGAGAAACTAGTTTCTCAGCTGTCTGGAGATTCAAAGATTCAATTGCAATTTATAAAGAATATATTACACTTGTCAACATCATGTGAATCCTGGATTGTGTGAGAATGATAAACCCAAGAATGCTGTAGAAAATACCCTTAGAAATCTGAAACCCTTGAGAAACTCATCAATGCCAGTCCTCTGCTGTTCCAGGTGATCACAGCATACTGCAGTTTTCATGGACAGCTTGTCCTTCATCTTATAAATACCTAAGGGTTTTGCTCCTTTTTTTCTTTCTAAAGGCTGGTTGTTCTAAAATCTCACTATGCTGATGGAGAGTTTACAACCTTTAGAAGAAGGGGCAGGGAACAGGGAAGAATTTAGAAAGGCCAAAGCCCAACTAGAACATAATCTGTCTACTGCTCTAAAAGACAATAAAAGACGTTTCCGTAAATATATTAGCAACAAAAGCAGGACTAAAGAGAATCTCCATCCTTTCTTGAATGCAAGGGGAAACAGAGTGACAAAGGATGAGGAAAAGGTTGAGGTACTTAATGCCTTCTTTTCCCTAATCTCTGATAGTAAGACCTGCTTGACTGATGTGAGCTCCTTCTATAACAGTGTGACCCATCTAGCGGAGGAGGGAAGGCTGTGGATGTTGTCCCCTTGGACTTTAGTAAAGCCTTTAACACTGTTTGCCACAGCATTCTCCTGGACAAATTGGCTGTTCATGGCTTGGACGAGTGTACTCTTCACTGGGTAAAAACCTGGCTGAATGGCCAGGCTTAGAGAGTGGTGGTGAATGGAGTTACATCCAGCTGGTGGCTGGTTACAAGAGGTGTTCCCCAAAGCTCAGTATTGAGGACAGTTCTGTTCAATCTTTATCATTGATCTAGACAAAACCATAGAGTGCAGTCTTAATCAGTTTTCAGATGACACCGAGTCTTGTGGGTGTGTTATCTGCTGGAGGGCAGGAACGCATCGCAGAGGGATCAAGAGAGGTGAGGTTCAACAAGCCAAAGTGCTGGGTCCTGCACTTGGATCACAATGATGCTATGGACTGGGAGCAGAGTGGCTGGGAAGCTGCCCAGCAGAAAAGCACGTGGAAGTTCTGATCAACAGCCAAGGCCTGGACATGAGCCAGCAGTGTGCCCAAGTGGCCAAGAAGGCCAATGGTATTCTGGCTTGTATCAGAAATAGGGTGGCCAGCAGGACCAGGGAAGGGACCATCCCCCTGTACTTGGCACTGATGAGGCCACTGATGAGCCTTGAATCCTGTGTTCAGTTTTGGGCCCCTCACTGCAAAGAGGACATTGAGGTGCTGGAGTGTGTCCAGAGAAGGGCAACAAAGCTAGTGAAGGATCTGAGACACAAGTCTATGAGGATCAGCTGAGGGAGCTGGGGGCATTTAGCCTGGAGAAAAGGAGGCTCAGTGGGAACCTTATGGCTGTCTAGAACTATCTGAAAGGAGGTTATCACGAGATGAAGGTCAGTCCCTTCTCCCAGGTAACAAGTGATAGGATGAGAGTAAATGGCCTCAAGCTGTGCCAGGGCAGGTTTGGACTGAATGTTAAGAAAAATTCTTCACTGAAAGACTTGTCAAGCATTGGCACAGGTTGAACAAACATAATTTTATGATTCTAAACCCAAGCCCTCATAGAAATAGCTTGCAAAAATAGCTCTTTGACAATGAACTTGAGCCTGCTTTTCTAGAAAACAAATCTAGAAAATGGTACAGAAATTGCCTGATAGGGCCATATAAATGAGTTTAAGCTCTCAGAGGCAAAGACTGTTGCTTTCTCTATTTTTACTTTAAATGTAGAATGATGTGGCCTTGATTAGTGGCCTTTTGGTGCTACTGTGATCTCAGAATTAAGTATTAATAGCTTCAAACAGCAGAGAGTTTTAAACTGCTCTGTACTATCTGTTGTACTAAGGAAGACCTGTGCAGGTAGCATTTTTATGCTGGAAGGGACTTGACAGAAAAGGCACTGGTCTGGGTGGGGAATGAGATGAGAATACTCTGGCAGTGAACTTTCTTTACTACACCGAGTGGTAGATGTACTCCTCTTTACCTCTCATTAGTGACTGCAGACTTTCTTTCATGGTTTTCTACACAGATGGATCAAGCAACTATGTAAATTCTTTAGATTTGACTATTGTTTAATGCATGTTTCATTTTACTGTTTTTAATGTGTTGTCTGTAAACAAGCACTACTGTTCGGCCAGCTGTTACATTTTGTTTAAGGTTAGTTAAATCTCAGTTATTTGTGGAATGCTTCTATATTCCTTTGGGCAGTCAGTGCATAACTCACAATTACCTAATATTTTTTTAAAGAAAAAAATTTCAGATCACTTTTATGCATCTTTTACATAGCTGCTAAATATTATCAGACATACATATTCACTTCAACCCCACCACATCTGCAATTGTGGTTGAAAGTAAGATGTTCTCTCTATAACAACCAGCATATGTTTAGTTTTTTAACTGAATTTTTAAATACCAAGAGCCAGATTTTGCTCTCAGATCCTCAATAATTTTGGGTTTGTTTTTTTTTTTTTTTTTTCTTGGGAGTGAATAAAGTCCTGATACTTTTCCACTACACGTGCCTCAATCTTATTTTGGCAGCTTTCTGAAACAAATGCTTTGCTGATTTTTCTCTCGATCAAAAATGTATAAATGGTTCTTCAGAAGAGGATATGCTTTGAATGAATCTGGACAGAATTAGTGACGATGAAATGTTTACTGTAGTAGATTCTTTCTGCAAAGTCCTTAGAACTAATTCCAAATGCATACACGACTGGAGACTTTTAATTGGATAATTCTTGCCTGTTGACTTTCTTCCAGCTTCATCCTGTAAGGCAATGTGTGTCAAGATTTCAGAGTCACTTGCATATTTGTGTAGCTCTATTTTTCATCTGTACATGTAAACAACTATTTGCCCATGCAAAATGGGTCCTCAGATGTGCAAATACTTGATCTTCTTGCATAAATATTTTTTGTAAGCAGATCTGTTTACAAGAATGACTACATAAAATACAGATATGTTTGAAATGAAATGAAATACAATTAAATACAGATCTGTTTACATGAATGACTATATACACAAAAAAGAGGGCCTTTAACTCTGAGGTTGGGCACTTCTGTCTCATACCATTGTATTTCTTTATGTCTTTGAAACTACCTCACTAATAAAGTAGCTTTAACAATGAACCTAGCAAATATACTGACAAAACATCAATGCATGTGTTTAACTTTAGGGAGGCTTAAGATCCAAGCGAGGTTAAGCACGTGCATCAGTGCTTTTCTGAATTGGACCCACATTTAGATCCAGAGCTCTATGTTTTTCCATGCTTTCCAATTTAGTTCTCTGCAAGAGAACTAAATTTCAATGGAAAGAGTTTACAGGGGATGCAGCATTAGGTGTTATCAGATATATTTTATAGTCAGATTCCTTTTGTGGTCAAAGTTAATCTAAGTAAGGGCTGAGAAATTCCAATACATTCTGTGCACTGTACCTAGCATTTACACAGTCGTTAAGGAAATGGTGATCCTATTGATGTGCATATTAGCTTACAGTTCTCCAAAATGAAGTCTGTGACAATTCTCCAGAAAAATTTGAGTATTGGCCTTTGAATGTGATTTGACAGCACAAATATTTATGTTTAATTTAACTGACCAACCCATTAAGTGCAAATCACATTATTCACGAATAATCAATGTTCAGCTGGTGGTCCAGGGTCTGAAGAACCTTACATTTGTCCTCATTTCAAACTGGGATGTATAGTTATTGTAGAGCAATATTGCAGATGACTAGTTATAGAATGTTTTTTTTTGGTCAAAGTTTGACCTTCAGCTGAGGGCTAAGAAACCATGCTTCCCTGGTGTTGAGGAGTAAGAAGGGAACTTACACTAGACAAATGATCTTTCCCACAGCTCATTAGTGCACAAGACGACTGGTCTCTTCTAGAAGTCTTTGGGAAATAGGGAAAACCTGTGGCATGAGGGAGGAAGAGTCCCTAAGTCCCTGTGACTGCTTCAATTGGCTTTCAGGTATGGTATACAGAGGGGTAGGGCAAACCTCTGTCTTCTCTCACCTACCCTGTGGTTTTCTTCCACGTTTTTTTCTTTTGTGTCTGATCTTCCTTTTCCCCACACTCCTTCATGTTATCATAACAAGATGAACAGTCTTGGCCCTGGGACCTGCAATTTGTTGGCTGTACTGGATCAAGAGGGGCTGAAGATATTTCACCAACTTAAAAAGAACCAAGAACACATGATTGGTTTCATAATTTGTGATGGTGATTTTATTGGCACTTAAATTAGAAGTAAGTCTCATGACACTGTTCTGTAAGAAAAACTAAATGTTTCTGGTTAGAAATATTCTAATTTTGCATTTATATGGGAAGTTTGTAGCTATTTTTATATCAAATTGTTCTCCTTTGCCCCATCCCCATCTTTTGCTGATTCATATGTGTTTACTGTTAATACTAAATAGATTAATTTATTTGTACTTCAGATATAGTTTTCATCTATATGTTACAAATATGTAATAACTAATAATAATATTTATAACTAATAATATGTATAAATTTTTCTACAAGTTTAATAATTTGGTTTCTTTTTGCAAAAATTTAATTACTATTTTCTTTAAGTTTAGTTCTGACTTGGCAAGATATTTGTACCTTTGGCTTACCTTTTAAAAAACATGCAAAATGTTCTGTGCTAACTGGTTTAATTCCCTGCACACTTCCAAAATGCCACTTGGTGAAAACCATTCACAAAGATAAAGTCTGTTATTTAGCAGGGGCATCTAAGACAGCAAAGATCAGCTTCTGTGTGGACAGAGCTTTCAGATCAAACCGAAGGAACAGCCTAAGAGATTGTATGAGTGTGAACAGATGAAATCATGTGACGGGCTTTATTGCTGGTGAAATCTGTTTCCACTTGCTGCCACCCACTAATTTGACAATAGATTGCATCATGTGGTTGCAGCAACTAAGATGACTAGCAGCCATTTTTAAATGCTTTCCTTAAAGGGGAAAACACCCTATTAAAGCAGCAGGACAGAGAGGCAGTGTTGTGAGCACATTTTAAATTTTAGATAACCGCAATAATGTATGCAGAAGTAATTAAATTTAACATAATCCAAGTATTTGGTGAGGAGCTAATGTATTAGCCAAAATTTGCTTATTGAGAGATTATTCTTATTGGGCAAAAGAACCCAGGAATTTTGTTAAGAGTAATTTAGCTCATTCTAGAATTGCAATTACCACCTAAACACTGTATGGGAAAAGCAAAACATTTTTCAAAGCAAAAAAATAAATAATAATGAACCCTTAGCTTAAAAATGCAATTCTCTCTGTGTTCTTTTCTTGTAAAGAAAAATCTACATTTCAAAGGAATATTTTCTTACATATGGAAATGCTTATTTTCTAGCTACTGAAGATCTGCCAGGAAATATTAGAGAATATCATGTTCAGAGTTTTAGAAGGCAAATTGCTTCTGCATACACTGTATCTAGCAGACAGCTTTATGGTGCTCTTTACCTGTCTGTCATAACATCATCAGTTTTTCCAAAGTACCTGAAGCCTTTGAAAGTCAAGAATGGTAGCAGTATACCTTCCCATGACACATGTATTTAGCAATGCTAAGCTGATTAGCAAGTAAGTATAAACTATAGACATACGTGCTTTAAAACCAATTATAAAATGTTCCTTGATGGAGGAAAAAAACAACTTTGAAAGTAAATACTTACCTCAGTGTAAGAAGATGGATTTTAAAGAACACTTATCAAAGTACATACAACATGGCTATGCACCTTTAAAAATTAGTCTCAGATGGACTTTATTGTCTTTATTTATATCCTAGGGAAGCAAGGAGGGGCATCTTAGCTGTGTAAGATTTGGCTTTTTAGACATAAACACTGACTTTAAAACATCTCAGCAGCGTTTTCAGATTGTCACAGTGAGCAGAAACATCCATGTTGTTAGCCAGATGGGAAATTTCATATGCGTTTCTTAAACCAGTTAATTTTCTTCTTCAGTGCAGAGAAGCCAAGAGCTAATGCTGAGGTCTGGGACATACTTTCAAGTGCATTTTGTGTCAAATTCCATGCACCCAGAAAGCCTTCCTCTCTTTTTCTTTGTTTGGTTTTATTTTAGAGGGAAACCAGTGCATTTCTGGCAGTTTATTCTTATTCTGGCTTAAACCATTCTGCTATTCTGACAGAAAAAAATTTTCTTTGAAACTGCCAGAATAATCTGAAAAATGTTTCAGAAATAAAAGATGAGGGCTCCTTAGATTTCATACTGAGACAAGTTTTAACTGTTTGAGTATGAGCTGCAGAAATGCCCCTTTGAGGAAGTTTTCATCATTACGTTTACCACTTATTTAATGGATCACAAATGAAAATTGTTCTCTTGACTCTTTCTATTTAGTGTTTGGTTTCTTTCCTTAGTGGTACATTTTTCTACTTGCTTTTGCTTGACTGCAAATTACAGAGTCCAGTTCAGTTTTATTCATTGGGTCAGCATAATGCAAATAAATCTCTGCTGTTGGTTACTGTTTAATGCCTGCAAGGGAGCAAGCCCAGCCCCCTGCCCTTGCATCTGCTAACCAGCCAGGGGCAGCCACCCTGGGGAGATCTCCTGTAGGCAGTGATGGCCCAGGGCAGCTTTTCAGAGAAGGTGGAAAATTAATTCAACCCCAAAGCTTTTTGAGGAGATGGTTCTTGTGGGCAGGCGGACTGGGGTGAGGAGTCAAGAGAAGCACCAAGTGGGATTTGAAAATGAAGCCTCTTGAAACTGTGTTCCTTGGGAGTGAAACCATTGTAATGCACTCGGTGTTCACACTTAAATTTTAAAAGCCGATTTTAGCAAAGTTTGGAATATTGAAGTTCCATGATATTTAGTAGTTGTGAAAGCACTTTTTTGAAAAACAACAATTGAGGAAGAGCATCAAAGGATTTGAAATTCTGAGAAATCCTTAAAAACACCTTAGCTTTCTTTTTGAATCAATAAAAACAGAAATTCTGTCTGGAATACCAAAAAATCCCCAAAACCCCCTTCCCAACTGCTGTTTCTACATGATGTCATGAGTAGGTTTTGAAAAGGTGAAATGCGTTTGTAAGGGGGAAGAAAACACGGGATTTCCTACTCCACTTGAAATTACTTGTGTTCACAAAGAGGAATTGTGGCCATCTTACAGAAATGCCACCACACCAAATGCATTTAAGCAGTGATTGACAGTATGATGATACCTTTACCTGCAGTGTACCACCTTGAGTGCTTCCACAGTGCTACCAGTTTTGATGGTAACAATTAGCAGGCGTGTAATTCAAAGCAATACCAGCTCTAACCACGCTCAGCTTGGCATTCAGACAATGGAGGAAAATGAGGTGTAGGTTTCAGTCTGCTAAAAGACCCATGAAAAACTAGAGAACAAAATGACACACTAACCCCCTTTTAACGAATATAGTGTTCAAATGACTGTTTAAGAAATAGAGATTTTGCATATCTTATCATGAGATCCCTATGCACCAGGTTAAACAGCACAGCTGATCAAGAGATGACTATGACCCAGTTTTATTATGGGTAGTCTAACCTCAAAAGAGCTTTTCAGTTCACAGAAGAATTAAATTACCTATATGCCTATGCAACCTTTAGTTAAAACTTCTGCAAGCCAACAGAACTTCCACTCATGCTTATAAAGTTAGCCATATGTAGAAGGACTTTTAGGACCAGGATCTAAAATTTGCCCCAGTTCCTAAGCCAGAAATAATATGAATTCCAACCCAAGTAACCCCAGGATGTAAGTGCTTTGGGGTTAAAAAAAAAAAAAAAAAGTAATCATGATAGAAAAATAATTATGTCTTGAAAACGCTACAATAATTCTTTCAAGAGAAATTTTGGAGATTCTTTTGCAGTATAAAAATGTATTGCATTTATTTTTAATAAAATAAAATATCTATTTGTTGTTTTTCGTGATGAACACAGCAATGTGCACCTCACGCCTGTTTTCTTGATTAGTTTTTCACCCTCTACAGGTCTTTATAGTCAACAGTCCTATGAAATTCAGTGCTATTGCTACAGTGGCTCAAGGATGTGTCTAGAGTTTAAAAATGTTGGCTTGGATCTCTACTGGACTTTGTATATAGCCTTGTTGACTGTGTCTCTTTTCAGACGTTTACTCAGTTGTTAACTATGTTGGTTTGCTTGGCTTTTGCCTTTTTAGGGTGCATATGACCCTTTTGACACATTAGGTAAGTGCTCCAGACTTCCCCTCCCACCATCTCTGCGTGAGGCTGCTGTGGGGCTACCTCTGGCAAGTGTTACTTTGCACCATGAGGAAACTTTGCTCCTCTCAAGAACTGCAGGGCCTTTATGTCCAGTTCCCTAATTCCTTTCATTCAGATTCCTAATTCAAACAGATCTCAAACACTACATAAAATAAACTATGCCATTACTCAGTGCTTGGATAGGAAAGGATTGGTGGAACCTTTTCAGTTTGGAAGACAAAGGCACAGGTCACCCTGCTCACGTGGCACTGACAAAAAGAGGGTGATACAGGCAGGAACTGGCATTCAGCAGGTGCTACAGGTATCCATTGACCAGCTGTAAGGGAGTGAGGGGCCCTTCTGAGATGCTGAGAAGAGCCCCAAGCAGTCTATGATGCAAATGTGGGATTATCACCTCAGGGTGTGATGTTGAGCTGTGGAAAGCAGCATTACCAAGACTGGGTACTGGACCCAGCCCAAACTTCGTGTCTAAAGGCAGCCCAACAAGACTCAGGTGGCAGTTCTGAGGCAGTGGGGTGAGAAAGGGAGGAAGTCAGCAACTCTTCTCAGTTGCTCTCTGTCAATCTGTTTGACCTGTGGAAAAACTACAGAAAAAAATGACATGACTGAGATACTCAAGATCTTTAAGACAGCTTTGCTTCAGGGAACTGAAAGAACTCAAAGTCACTGAGTGATTCAGTGAACTGTCCTGAAGTGAGAAATTAGGAGATACTTTAATTTTATTTTTTTTTCTTTTTCATTGCATCTTTTGAACACCTAGACAGAAATAGCACTGATGAATCATTAGGGTATTTTGCTCATTAATCTGGGAAACTGCATGACTTATTGAAAAGTCAAAAAGAGATATTTTATCTTAGTGCATACAGATGTTTAGATGCTGTTGCAATGCTAACTGTTGTTCTTTAGGTCTCAGCCTCTGTATGAAAGACTCTCTCTTCTGAACCATAAGGACCTGGACTGTAATAAGAGTATTCTCTGTGCCAGTTAGAGGTAGTAGAAGAAAGTATGGTGGTCAGACAAAGAAGATCATGGAAATGATGGACATGATTAGGTCAGATGTTAGTGGGCTGAAAGCCTTAAACTTATGACTGCTGATTGTTGTTTAACAAAATGCTTGTGAGTGCTTGTAAAGTCGAGAAATTCCATCAGGTGGAAGAAGAAAGAATCTTGGGAAATCTAAGCTCAAAGGCACTTGTCCACACCTCTCCGTGCTCTGTGTGGCTGGTGACAATGAGAAGAGCTGGACAGCAGGAGATGCGTTCCTAATATGTATTATGTGGCCAGTAACAATTGTTTATTGTTTATTAAGCTTACTGAGGACCTGCATTTTCATACTCTTTATTTGCTTCTTCTTGTTCATTTTATCTCTTACTTACTCCTTATTTGTCAGTTTTAAGAGAAAAAGAAATCCTTGCCTACACACTGAAACAAAACTCCATTTTTCAACAAACAAACAAAATAAAAAAAAAAAAAAAAGAAGGCAAAATTCTACTTGTTGTGATTTGCATCAGAGATCACTGCAATTACTTCTAGTACTCCTTATCATTCACTCATGATGCATGAAAAGGTCAGTTTTTCAGTTTATACTGTCATTCTTAGTAGAAAGTATAAGATGCTGAAACCTGGAAGATACTAGGAACAAGGAATTGTCTACGAAATATAATGATTGCACATCATCCTTTGCAAACTTTTGTTCATAATATTTCAAAGGAGTTCAGCTTACTATTGGAGAAGGTGGTTAAGATATAGTTCATTTACTGATGTTCCAATTCACTTTATTTGCTTTTCATCCCTTAAAATCTTATGAATTCACTTCAAAATGCTGAATACCATGTGGCTTGAAGCATCAAACACATTTGCAATGGTGGTTCTACTGCCTGTTCCTATTTTTCCTTCCATGTTTGCTTTGATATTTTTAGTTTATTTTTTTTAAGGAACTAGATAGTATATTTGATATTTTATTTTACTGGTTAGGGCAAATACTCAAGTTCAAGTGGCTTTGCATGGATGATTACTCTGAATTCACAAACTTGGAAACCACAGCAGAGCCTTCAAAGCCAAACTGATCATGACTGTAGTCCCAAACCTTTAGGGTGAAAAGTACAACCAGTGAAATGCCGCAAAAGCAATAGAGTAATTGTGGGATTTTTAATGAAAAAAATGCTTATAGAGAGGCAGGTAATGTCTACATTACAGGAGTGTCTACACAAATGTGATAGCAGTGGACCTGTGCTATGCAGGCCTTGTGTTGTCACAAGAACTGGTCTAACCTGATTGACAGAAGTTCAGGATTTTATCTGGCTTCAAAATTAAATGTGGATGCAGACATGACCTATAAAATCTTGTGGTATAAACAAAAAAATTTTCTCAGTTCTGCACCTGCAAGATCGTGTGTCTATAAAATAATCATGTTTACCTGTCTTGAAGATTATTGCATTGAAAGCTATGATTTGTTCAGAGAGCACTGTAATGGGGCCAGATAAGTACCATCCATAAACAGAGACCTACTTTTAAAAACATTTTTCTGCTGAGAAGTAATGGCTGCTCAGTCTATGGTTTCCAGCAGCTCCAAACAGAGCTGGTATTGCTTCAGTTATAGTGAGCAGGAGTTCATTTTCCTTATGAGGTGAAGGAGCCATCATACTTTTCTATGAAGAAAGAATTATTTTTTGGAAGATTGTGAGAAAGGGTAGGTTACCAACCTCGAGACGGTACAGACCTTACTCTTACTTATTATAAGATTGCCTGCACAAAGCCTTGCTTGATTCAATGGAGTTGAAAAAAGGAGTAAAATCACTGGAAGTCTGGTTACATTTTAGGCTCTGTTGATTAACAGAGCTGTAAGGTACCATTTGATTGAATGGTACATTAGAGCCTCAAAGCTCAGGAAAACCACTAAGTCATCATCCTACCTGCAGTTCCTGGGCTACTTTGAACCCATGAGTGCCCTGCTTGCATGAATTAGAGTTGATAATAAAGACTGACTCAATTTCTGAGGGATATGCAACCCACAATGTAGAGTACTGCAACCATTCCCTCTTCTGTCTCAGCATATCCCTTTTCCTACTGATGCTGTGAGCTGTATAAACAAGAGCTTCTACTTTAGGTGTAAAGCTGGTTGAAAATGTGATCATCTGTGAAAAAGATGTGCACGTGAACCATTTCTTCATTTTTCCTCTAACCAGAAGATTTGTCCTGGTTGGGATCTTCCTCTAGAAGCAACTCCCGTACCCATTTCAGGCAGCACACAGAAGCCTTGTTATATTATTTTGCCATATGAAACGGCAAGCTTAACTATAAATAATGGCAATAGCGTGTCTGAATGCCATGATGTCTATTGACCTACCAAAAGTAAGATTTCTCAATGTTACATTAAAAAAAAAGCATCAGAAATCAAGCTGCAGTTTCATTATGTTTGCTTGAACTTTCCTGAATGTTTCAATTCAGCTGTGAGTTCTTTTGGTGAACAATAAATTAATCATCGTGTTACAAAAATAATAACATGAGATTCCCACAGCAATCAGAAAGCTTTTCTTGCAGAATACTTTTCCTCTGTTCCATTGTAGCATTTTTTCCTAAAACATACCTGTTACTCACCTGAGAAGTGTATAACTCCTAAAGAAGGTTGTACCATTATTTACAAATTAAATGTATATTAACTGAAAGTAGTGTTTAAGACTAGAAATAACTTATGCACTGGCAATTTCTAAGAGGTTATCTCAACACCTATTTTTTTGTTACTAATAAAAAAATCTTGTTGTTACCATAGAAACTGTCATCTCTCTACCTACACTTCTCAAGATACACACCAATATGTTAATATGTATGTGTGTGTGTGTGTGTGTGTCCCACGAATTGCTTGAAGGATCCTTTCAATAAGTGGTGAAAGAAATAAAGCAGCATTAACGGACAGTTTATTGACATCAAGCCTGAAAATCAAGCTAATGGACAAACCTCACCAGACAAAGTTGTTTGGTAGCTCAAGGGTCCCTATCCTGCCAACTACTTTGTGTTTCCCAAATGCTCCCTGCTCCCATGAAATTGCTTTAGATTGCGATCAATTTACCTTTTCAATGAACATTTCAAACGATAACTGGAAAGAAGCGAATTTCTGGGTTTTTTTGCAGAAATACTGTTTTGAAAAAAAAAAATTACATTTGCTATTAGCAGGTATGATCAATAATTCACATCAATGTTCTTAATACACAAATGTCACAGTAGCAAATTTTTCTTTATTTTCTTTTTGGTATTGTTTCCACCTTCGTTAGAGAAAAGTTATTCTTTCACAACCACTCTGTGCTCTGGGAGGAAATTATTTTAGCTGACAAAAGTGAGACACTTAAATCAAGTCCCTGTTTAATTCTTATTAATTCTTTAGTTTTGCTTGTCACTTGGATACCATCTTGAAGGAAGGGAGAATACTCAGGTTGTTGCTATGCAGAGAGCAAAAGAAAGCATACATAGTAAAACCATCAATTAAATAGATACAGGTGCATCTTTAAATATAAGTTTGTTTCTTTTTTGTCTCTTTGTAAACAAGCACATGTTAGCCTCTCTCTTTTCTAGCTCTCCCCTTATTATTTTTTACCATCCACAGATTCTGTTCTATGAAGTGCTGGGTTGCTTATGTCAATTATCTCACTTTTTTTGATGTGAGAAAAGGAAGGGAATTATTACTTTGAGGACTTACTTCTTCATAAATCAATGAAGCACGATTATGGCTAGAGTTTGATTATACTCTGGATTCGGCAAACTTTAAGGATTTTAACAAGCTTTAACTTTCAAGGGTAACACTAAATTGCATTACAGTGTAAAACCCACTCAGCAACAAATCTGTCTGGGCATTACAAATGGACTTTTTTTTATTAATGTACCTAAACATATGAAATGCAAAAATTTCTCTTCCTTGTTATTTTACAGAGGGATTTTACATTATGGTTTCCTAAGAGACGCAATATTGGCGACATATAGACTAGACTGACAGACAAGGAAAAATCATGATATTTCTATTCTAAAGTTTTTCAATTGGAGTTTTGAGGAGGCTATTGGGATGGAGATGTGAAAGCAACATTTTTCATCACTATTTGCAATGAAAGAGGCAGAAATATTGCTTTTAAACCCTGCCTGCATCACCTTAGTATGTCTGTACATCCCCTTCAGGGATATGTACATAGGTAAATACCATGGAACTTTTCAACTACGGAAACAGATTTATATGAAGTTACCAAGGAAATTCAGTTGAGTTCTGTATCCCCAGAACTCAACTGAATTTGAGTCTGTTATTTTTTATTTCTTTTTCTTGAAAAGTCTAGTATTCCTTGAGAATTGTGGAAAGGAGAGAAGGATGTGAAGTGGGTGAGAATAGTGCTACGTATGACTTACTGCTCTCTGAATAAGAGTATTAAAAGATTTTTTTGTTTATGTAAAAGCTGAGAACAATCTGAGAGGCAAGATCCAAACTAACAAAAGGTCTTGTTCTTACTACAGTAAGAACCTCAGAATGAGTAGGATATTCCTAGGGTTTGTAGCTGTGAATGAAGTCCAGCTACTGAGTTGAAAGGTTTTTAATATTCCAAAGGTCTCTGAAATCTCAAATGCTGTCTTCTTCTTGGATTTAGGACGCAGTCTGCAGCCTGTAGCTTCCCACTGCTGAATGAGTAGCAGTCAAACCTTGAAGCTTTCCAAAGTTTATGCACTTGAACTCCAGAAAGTGCTTGAACTCACAGCACTCCTCGTAAGGAATGTCCTGTAACCATTGAACTGTAGACAACAAGACTAAGCTATTTTGCATGTCACTATAATGCAAGGACTTTGATGGTTTTGGATTACTTTTAGAATGGCCAGTTAAATAAAAATGGTATAAATCTAAGTATTTTGATGTAGATGAGTTTTGTAGCTTTTGCAGAAAAGCATTAATTATACTTTTTTCCTTTTTTTTTTTTTTTTTTTTTTCCCTCCCAAGTTCTTATGAAAATATAGGTTTCACAATTAACCAATTTGGCTGAAATTTTGTACTCCAAAACTTTCTCGAACACAAACCTACATCCAGTGGAAACAACTCAAGTTACACCCTATTTCATGCTTCAACCATGCAAAACCATTAAGTCTGCTATAGCATTTCAGCACAAACCCATAAATCACCCTGAGAGTAGTTGAAAGGCCACAGAATTAGTGACCCTTCTCTAAGTTTTGAATTTGTAGCAAAACTGCAAACCAATTAGCTTTCATCTTAGACTTTTTGTGCAGGTCTCCTTAGACATTACCCATGCTCTTTTATTGTCTCCCTGCATCTTGCAATATTTAAGAGAAAAAGCTTTGAGTAAACAAATGTCACAAATAGAAAGTAGGCATGCACTGTAGGAAAAGGGCTGTTTGTGATCTGTCAGAAGGTGATTAATTTAAAATTGCTCTCACTTGTAATCCCAGGCTTGTACTATAATTTAGGACATCTCAGTATGAGACACGAGTGAAATTTTCCAAAAAATGTTATTTTCTCTTTCAGAGAGTGTCCTGAACAATTGAATATTGGAGAAATAAAAACATTCTGGAAACACCCCAGTCTGTTCCACCACCAATGTCACAAGGCAGTCAGGGCAGAGAATAGCTCACTTGGATGTAGAACTGACTTTTTGAGTCAGTTTGAGCAGCTGAAGATCGATTTCAGTAGTTTTATCTTTGGGGGTTGCATTTTTAGCATGTTAAAATTCGTTACTCTGTATGTGCAATTCAGTATTGCAAATATGCTATCTTCATGTAATGTGAGCATCAGCAAACAGGAAAAAATTGCATTTTTGCATATGCATGTGTTTGAGCATTTTTGGACACCCTCAGAAATGGAGTATAAGAGTCTCCAAAATATTCTGTTCCATCCCACGAGGAGCAGATTAAAGTTGTTAGCTGAATCTGTTCACAGTGAAAACACACAGTGTGGATGCCCAGTTGTAAAGACAGAAAGCCTGATTCATTCCTGTTAAACAGAGTAGTGGAAGAAATCCATGTTGCTGTCCATGTGTGGATAACAACAATTCCCTTATCTTAGCCATCTTGTACTTTGACTGATGAGGATAATACATTTTAAGCATGTTGTAATGCCAGATTATTGTAGTATAAGCAAGCCTCTAAAATTAAATGTAAGTTTTTGAAGCTGCAGGGAGAAAACCCTGTTTTTGCAAGGTTGAACCAGGTAAGGAAAGATTTTTCCAGTCATTCAGTATTTCCATAACTAGGAAAAATTACTGTTTGCTTTATTTTTTTGCACTTACCAAAAGGAAATTGTTGTTAACAGATGCTGGCTGGCTGCAGGATGGCGTCTTGAGAATGTGTTAGTAAATATTCTTGACAACAAACTTTTGTAGCAGAGTCAAGAGAAGCCTTTAGTGCAGCCAAAATATCCGCAGAATTCACTTGACATGCTCAGATATGTCATCTTCTCTTTCTTTAAAAACAAAGAAACCATACAGTAGAAAAAATCTAAGCAAAAAAAAAATTGCAAAAAAATCCTTCACAGTGTGCTTGTTTGACTAAATAATGTAGTTTTCTTGATAAGGTTTAACAGTGGATAACTCTTGCATAGTATTTCATAATTACTATGCATTTTATTTACATTTTATTTAGTTGCTTAAGTTGAATCAAACATATCAGAAAACCCTGCTATAGGACAGTTAACAAAAAAGAAATGAACCTGCTATGATTTGAATGGAATATACCTGCCCTTTGTGTTGTACTGGTACAGCAGTTGCTTATCGGGAGAGAGAAACTACTTGCAATTGGCCACATAGTAACAGCATCTGAATCATGCTCTACAGATAGTATAAAACACAATGACCTTGATGTTGGGTCTGCACATGGGTTTTATCTTGGGAATAGTCCCACAGAAACTGGGGAAAACATGACAAAAGATAGGCAAGTCTGTACAGTGCCAGTGTAAATTAAATTAATTTTTGCAGACTTGTGAGAAACTATGGTATTCATAGCAATTAACTTAAATATTACCAACACCATGTCTGTGTGTTCAGAGATGCACTGAAAAGACTTTCTGGTAGCAGAATATTATATGTCTGCAATGCGTGTTCACTGATGTCTTAGCTGGAGATCTAAAATATGCCACTGATTCTCCTTGAGACTTGCATTCCTAAATCTGTTCTGATTTCAGAGTACAGACACTTGCAAATCATCATCCTTTAACTGAAGATAGAATTTGTAATGTCCAGCTTACCTACTTGCTCCTAAATGTGTGTCAAGGCAGGTGTCTGCATCTTTTCCATATTTAGTTGAGCAATCTAAAGTTTGCAATAAAGGGTTTAAAAATATATCTGTATTGCTAATGCTTATAAAACATAGAAACAATGGCTGTAGTTCTGTACAGCAGGCCATCTGATCAGTGAAGTGTTGAAAATATGTGCGTAATACTAAATTTCTCAGGAAGTGGATCCAAGGTAAAGGGAACAAATAGCGCAGTGTGATGAGTCACTAACAAATGTTTTAGCAGAGGTGAAACTGCATTATGCCAGCACTTTGTTAGTAAGAGTGGTGCATCTTCATTTTGTGCTTATTCTGCAATGTTAGTGGAAAAATATTTCCACTACAGGGGCAGTGAGCATATGTAATGCAAACATTTTGACAGTAAATGTAAACAGCTTTCCTGCATTTTAAACCATTAAATCAAGGACACAAATTTCCATGGTTTTGCAGATTGCAAACTTTGCTGACTGTAGAGAAGATGGTATTGCATCTGTTTTGTGTTTATAATTGCATGCTATGTTGTGCCACTGTGGCTTAATTTTAATAAACATGGGGGTTAGTAATTGTTATGGACACTGGGGTCTCACTTATAACTATGGTCCAATAATACATTCAAAAAAAAAAGTTTTTAAAGAAACAAACAGTAATTGGGATTACCTGAATATTACTCTTGCTTGCATATCTGATAGAAATGTACAGCAGCCTACCTCCCATTTAATTTGTGACTTCTTCAGTCTCAGCTTCAGTTAAACTCTGTATTTTTGGCTTGGTGCATGAATGGAAGTCTCAGGGGAGTCCTCTCCATCAGACTGCTTTATCTAGGTATCTGTCACTACTTTTGTTACTGGAGAGCACATAGGTTATGTCCAAAAATGCCTTCCTCAGATATCTTCTCAGCCCTCCACCCTGTCCCAGAAATAGTCTTGCAGGGAAAAGGAAAGTCTTCTTGAGCCGAAACAGAAAGTGCATTTCAGGATGCACTTCCCTTCCCTTCCCTTCCCTGTGTGCCAGGGAACAGTGCCCCAGGGAAAGAAACAGCCGCAGACTTGTGGGTCAGGAGGCTGTATGTGGAGCAGGAAAAGCTAAAAATTGAGTTACCAACAAGAGAGCAAATGATTTGTGAAAGAGGTAATTTGACTCTCTCAGCTTAAAGGAAAAGTTTTCTTTTCTAATAAATTATTTCTTCCCCTGGTTAGTAAATCATTTCCCCTTCCTAATACACTTAATTTGCTATTCCCTTTAATTATTGCTTGTCCAGGTGGATCTTAAAGGCTGCAAGTTAAAAGGAATCTAACCTAAACCTGGCAAAAAGCCACCCCCTGCCACATCATTAACTGAAAGACAATCATACTCTGTCTTGCCTTATAATAATACAGACAGGGTTCAAAATGCTACAGTAAGTGTTTTTCTAAAGGTGAGCTCTTGCATTAATAGGAAAGACTATGGTGTGGGCTGTGTCAGGCCCATCAGACCATTCTTGAATTAAATGACAGTATATTGATATGAGAGTTTGTGTCCCTTGGATACTGTAGTTTCACAGAGATGCAGGGAATGATATTTTCTTAGAGGAAAATTGCCTTTGCATTGTCATTACCTGACTGTAGTGCTGACCTGTTACAATATAGCACTGTAACTCACTTCCCACGGGAAGAAAAAGATTGGGAACATAGTTTTTAAGGACAGAAAGAAGGGTTTTTTCCTGTCCTGTACCTAAAAGCGTTGAGCTGTGTTTAACTTAAAGCCCTGCTTCTATCTCATTATGTGGCTAGCTGACTTGTGCATGGGGTTTTATTTCTAAATCAGCTGTTCAGCGCCGTAGCATGTCTAATGAATACGTTGACTAACAGCTGGTTTGTCCTGTTATTTTAAAGTCATTTTCAGGAGCGTATCATGTGTTCCTTGGATGTTTGTATCTTAGGGGAAGGAGATGGGAGAGAAGGGGTGAAGAGAAAAAGAACAGTGAGAGGGAAACAACTCTTACCTCTTTTTGAGAAGTGGTTTATAAACAAAGACACTCCAAAGTCCCAGGATTGCCTAATACCTCTGTGTACTACACTTCCCACAAAAATCCTACCAGCTCTGTCTGCCAATAAACACCTAATATGTCTATAGCTTTTATGATATGCTCCTCCTCAAAGCATTTAGTCTTCATGGAAAGACAACCACCCTGTTTCCCTTCTGTCCTGAAAATGTGTTTGGGAACTCAAGAGCCCAGCATACTGATTCCCAGAGACACATCAAAGGAGCAGCAGTGGAGCAACGGGAGCTCCCAGCCCAAGAGACTGTTTGATACTCTAGGGCACAGACTGCAGAATGACTTTGCATTTTAAAAGACCAATTATCAATTGTCAGAAGAGGAATATGAAGGATAAGGTGTCTTGTAAGCCGCAGTTAGAGCCGTTCTGATTAGTCTGGTGCCTTGCGAACCTGCACCACAAAACAAAAACTTTTTTAGACAGAGAAAGCAGCTGGTCAGTGTCTTGGAACAATAGTGATCCACTAGGGAAGAAAGGAGAGTGCATCTCAGTGCTGGGCTTACCTCAGTGCCATGCCAGCCTTGTGGCAGAGGAAGGGAACTGCTGGGTGACAGTGGTAAGGGTCCAATTCCTATTTAAGGCTGATATCTTTAGGATCAATCTTAGACCGTACAAGGCTGTACTGTACCTGCTGTGCCATGTCCAAGGAGCCTTTACATTTTTTTTTTTCTTACAGCATTGGAAGAATATTATTAATTATTCAAAATGCAATAGAATAGCTGTTTGAGCACATGCTTGAGTTAGAAAAAGAAATACAGGAAGTCTTCCCTTTATTCATGCATATTAGGATTTTCTACTTCTCTTGCATTTAGGTACACAATTTTAGAAGACCGGTGTTTGGTATATAAGGTATATCCTTATCATATGTAAATGATATGATAGTGGCAGTAGCACCACTCTAGGTATATAGGTACACCTGTCATTACGTTCAGGTAATGGCCTAAGCTGAGGTGATAAGATGATTTCCAGATGACTTTTTACAGCTATTTACAACTGCAGAAGTTGCTTTGGAAGGACAACTGCAGCCACTGTGTGTTACATGTATTGATGACCAGCCTGGTGCCACGTCGGACCCAGAGCCCAGAGTACAGCACAGATGGCAAACAGCCTACCATTACTCACAGAAGTATGGAATTTGGGCCAAACACTGTATTTTTGCAGTTGGACTTCCAGGAAACAGAAGGGAAGACAAATAGATAACAGTGAATTATACAGCATTCCCTAAATAAAGGTCTCCTATGCAGGTTACTTATATTGGATTTAGCTGGGCTTGTTGGTGTACAGTTGTCTCAGTGCATGCTTCTGTTTGTCACTGCTCACTGCCTCCAAAACTAAATAGACCTCCTCACTGGGACAGTGTTTACGCCTGTCATAAAATGGGAGCGTTACACAATACTTAACAGATTTATCCTTAAAATACCGTGTATGAAATGAAATATTTCGTTTTCATGTGGGAAGTTGGGTTGTACCATAAGGGGATTGTCTCATTTGTGGGTCTTGAGGCAGGAATAAGGCAGGTCCAGTAACACAGTGTGACTCCTTAAAGCATCTCCATAGTGTTCTTGTTGCATCCACTCTCTCTCTTCAGATTTGCCATTAACACCACAGGCTTCTCCTGTCAAACTCCTGCCAGAACTCTTCCAGCATCTGCTTATTGCAGCACCACTGTTTCACTTGCTTCTGGAAGGAAATGTTAAATCATTGTCCATAAGGCCACAGAATAAAAAGAGAAAGGGAAAGTGATTACACGGGTCAGGGTTGGGTGTATGGACTGTTTACCTTCTCTGCTCCATCATCAGCTGATTGTGCTTGTATCTGGCAGGACTGATAAAGCAGGACAGCAAGCATCTGGTATTTCAGGCTTGGCTGTCTTGAGAGCAGAAACCATGGCAGTACCTGTGGGTTCTTTTAATTTTCCTGGAAAATTACCTGGAGACCTGGAAACCCTCTGGATGAAGCCTACAAGGCCAGTATGGCTTGCAGCATCCAGGTATGGCACTATCTCGCAGGAAGAGTCTTTCTGGTTTTCACCGGTGTATGAGCAGCTGGCAAAGGTGCTCTGAAGTCAGAGCATGGTCCCACACTCAGGGCTCTTAATCAGGGTCCTTCAGTCAGGCTGAGATGCACAGCATCAAATGACACAATATTAATCCCTGAGAGAACCAAACTATCTTAGTTCTCCCCTTCATGTGGGCCAGGAAGATGGATCAGGACCCCACAGACCAACGGCTCTTAGTGCTCCCAAAACCATCTGGAAACCCCAGGAAACCTAGTGGGAAAAGATGAATCTGTCTCCTGGTCCATGCTGCTGTTCTGAATCTAAATACCAGGTGGGAGCTACATCTCATTGTGCCTCAATGAAAAACCAAAAAGGCCTCTGTGGTCATGACCCAAAGCAGAAATAAGAGCATTTGGCTTGAAGCAACCCCCCAGTGGCCACCAAAGAAATCCTTGCTCCTCTTCCTCCCTCCAGTCCCATGTATTGGGGTCCTGGAGGTGTGCTGGGGAGCTGTGAGTGCCCCCCAGCAAGCCAGTGGCTGGGTTTTAAGGGAGAGAGGCCAGGAAATTGGGTGGCTGCGGTGGGAGTCTCCTGTGGCGCCTCTTCCCCACTTGGGTGCCTCTCAACTCACCCCTGCCCTCCTGCCCCAGCTCAGAGAAATGAAAAACCCACGGCAGGACACCCTGGATAAAATAACACGGACAAGTTGACCACCAAAAGTGTTTTGCTTAATCCAAAGCACAGCTGGGCACTGCCTTGCTTGCAGGGGAGCTGCCAGAGCGGCCATTCTAAGGCAAAACAGCCCTAATTTCATCCCTTCTGAAGTCTGCTAAAAGACAGCCCTCCGTTGCTAGCTCTGCTCTTGCTCCATACCTTTAAAATACACACGTACAAGGAAAAAGGGAAAAGTAAAAAAAATAAGCCAGCTTTAGACTTTCCTGCTCTTGGACTGTTTGGGGTTTTCAAAGTTCACAGTTTCCTTGAGGGGAAAAATAGTTAATGTGTCAAAAAATGCCAGGCCTCCTAGCTTGGAGCAGGACTTACCGAGTTCACTTGCTAGCTGTTTCAGGGTTTGTCTGCCAATTAAACCTCTTCAAATGAGAAATACAACACTCATTAATGGGTAAACATCTGTTTAGAATATGGTGTCCTCCTTTCTCCTAAAAAGCAGCATCACAGGAACAGTTATTGTTAATGCTGACGGGTTTTAGCTGCAATAAAAAAATCCTTCTTTTTGCAGTATTTAGAAAGAATTGGTGTTTGCATAACAAATTAAAGAAATTCGGACTGGGAATGCACACATCTGCAGGATGTCCTCGAGGCACTAACCTTACCCAAGAACACAAAGTCCTTGTTATGATATGCAAACTAATGAATCAGCTGAAGGAAGCATTTATATTTTGACAGTGTTTTAACTTTCTCTGCCTCAAATTAGCTATGACTGTGGCTGTAACTCTCTAAGATTCTGTGAACTTTCCAGCTAAAACTAGTCTTTCCACTTCTGAATGTTATCACAGAGAAAGTAATTTGTTGGAAAAGGAATAATTGATCTGAAACTACCCCTTGCACATATTGATATTTGGAGAAAATAAGTTGCAGACCAGAAGTTTTTTGTTCTATTGCCTGTGATATGCTAAACCTGAACTGGTTTTGGCTGGTTTAAACTTGAACTATAGTCAGGTAGCAGCACTGACTGTGTGTGGATAGGCTGCACTCTCACACGATTGGATTTTCATATATTATTCCATGAACAGTTAAAGAAGTTTTGTACCTAAAACTTCCCACTTGCTGTGGCTTATTACCTTTTGTTAAAACTATGCTTTGTTCATTGGTTTTGTGCTATCAGAATGAGATCCTTTTAAGATCCCTGAAAGTCAATTTATTGGCAATTTTGACTAACATTTTTTTAATCTCTGTATTAGGTATTTTATGCAGTACTTCCTTAGCCACTAGAGCATCTTTAAATTTCCAAACTTTAAGGTTTTTCTATCTTCTGCCTGGATCTTTGCTCCAGAGTTAGTTTGAAAAGCATTAAATTGGTAATAATAGCTCTTCTTGTTTGTTGGGGCATTTGGGGGAGCGGTGTTTGTTTGTTTGGTTTGTTTTTGTTTTTATAGTACTTGGGCTTTGAAATTGATTTTTCGAACTCAAAGCTCTACTCCTGATCACGTTGGAGGAAAAAGGTATTATATGACCTTCTTTGGCTTGCAGCACATGGGAGTTCAGATTTGAGCTTGTGCTGCAGTTGTCCTGGCTGTCTCCAACATGCAGAAATATTTTAGTTATAGTATGCTTTGTGAAAACATGTCTGCAACACACTCCCACGTGTAATTTTATTCCAGCTGCCTGAGATATAAGTTTGTTGCTGTGCAGAATGTTTTGGTATCTATTTGGTATCTATTTTCTCTGGCACAATGACCCGAGAGCC
The DNA here is from genome assembly GCF_003031625.1 of Empidonax traillii. Classification (NCBI taxonomy): domain Eukaryota; kingdom Metazoa; phylum Chordata; class Aves; order Passeriformes; family Tyrannidae; genus Empidonax; species Empidonax traillii. The sequence continues at coordinate 207,776 of NW_020955389.1, read as the reverse complement.
AAAAGCTTTGTTGCAGAGCTGTAGCCCTTCAAAGTCAGTGGGTGCTTGTTTGTCTTGTAGCCCAAGAACGGGGGGCTGGTACCAACATTATGGGAAGAGGAACATGCCCTCTACATGTGTAATGGTCCTGCAAAACTCTCACCTAGCCATTCTGGAGATATTATTTAAAAGAACAGTTCGTATTCTTATTCAAAGATTACACAAACACTGCTGACAAGGTCAGTGACTAGAAGGATTAGCTGGCATGTAAAGGCCAAACACGTAAATAAAGCTCCTCAGGAGCAGCATTAACTTGCCTTGGAATACATAGATTTATATAGTAGCTTTCTTCATCTCTTGTCAGTCTTTTTATTTGCTTATGCTGTCTCTTATTCCTTATCTTTGTCCATCTCTTTCTTCCTGTATTGTGCTGGCAGGTAGTGTTAAGGGATACTTTTACTGCTTTGTTTGTATGTATATCTCTTACTCATTGCTTGAGCATATGGTGTAAAAAAAAAAGGTGAGTCTTTTAAAGTTTGCATGTCCAGAAACTGAGGTGTGGTACATTTGCAAAACACTGCCTACAGATTAGACAGTGGGCACTTTTATACATGCACGTGCACACACAGGCACACACACTGTCGCACCTTTGAAAAGGTACCTTACCTATAAAATTTCTTTTTCCTAACATGGTATGGAATTGCTGCTGAGGATTCCGATGCAATAGAACAGGATATGACTACAATGTGAAGCTGCTCACTGGTCATTTCTTTGTTAGAATAGTTCAGCCCGTAAAACCACAGCTCCAATCTCTGAGGTGAAAGCAAACGCTTAATAAATAAATAAAAATAATAAGTAAAAACCACTTCTCATCCATGACAAAGTTCTTTTTCTCTCTGTTTTTCAACATATTTTTTTCTAAACTTGAAGACTTTAAAAACACAGCAGCCAGACAGCTCTGTCATTCCAGAAACAGAGATATGGGCCCTCTTATATACTTTTCCTCTGTGCACCACTTTATACCACTTCTATAACTTTGCAACTCTCTGTGGTTTTAATTGCCAACACCATCTTTACTCGTCTATTTTTTGCTTTGTCTAAGTTTCCTCTGCACTTATTCTGTTCTTCACCTCCTGGGATGCATCCCAGTTCCCAGATCTCCAGTGCCATTGCTGCTAGCACTGCTTCTGCTCACTGGGGCTGTCCCCAGCACTGGCTCTGATTCCCTCCTCCAGTACTGCACTTCCCACTGATACTTTGGTTTGTAAAGTCCTGTGGCAGTCTCCATAATCCTGAAGCATCTAGAACCTGACATGTCACAATATTTCTATTTCCAATTGTTATTTTATCTCTCTAGATAATTGTATTCACCTCTCTCTTTCCAAACTGTTTCACTGTGTAACATACCTTGTGGTTTCTGTGGCTTTACTTGAAAGAGGTTACGTCAAAAATAAATCAAGTAGTCCTCAGATTAATTAAACATATATTAAAAAACTGTAAAACCCCCACATTTTTTCCTGTCCTACAACGTTATGATAACTATACCCAACATTTTCAGTTTAGTTGCCTTACATTGGTTCTTGAAATATATATTTAAGTAAGCAGTGTACCATGGAGAAAGCTCAATGTCTACAGTGTTGTGGGTATCTAGAACATCTTTAGATCAAACTTTAGTAGTAGTGTAGTAGTGCCTTTTTAAAAAAAAAAAAACAAAAACAAAACCAAAACACAACATTTTGGTGCCAGACTAGGCATTTCCAACTCCATCTGTCCAAAATTAATGAGTCATCAAAATATAGATTGGTTTAAGAATTTTGAAATTAAAACCAACTTGAACAAAGTCTGGTTCTGTTTTCCATGATTTGTTTTGTTTGCTGCTGCTTACAGTCTTTAAAATTGCATTTTCAAGATTTTTTTCTTCACAACCAGGTGGGATAGCAAATGCCTCTATCGCCAAATGAGAGCTACACAGTGTCCTTCAAGAACTATGGCTTTTCTTATTTTATCATGCTAATTTGTAATACTTAAGGCTCCTTCCAGAGTTGGTAACAAGGGATTTAACTTTGAAAATTTTAGCATCTGCATCTGATTACAACTTTGTAGGACTTCTTATGGGCCTGATCTTTGAAATAGCTCCATATTATTTAGAACTACGAGTCTGCTGAAATAAGGCTATAGGTCTAATCCTACTTATACAACACAAGTCTTGTGTTTCACAAAAGCAGTGTCACAGAAATATGAGCTTTGAGGACACACTCTTAGCCTATAAATTAGGTTCTTGGCTATTAGGTTTCATCTTTAGCTTACTAGGTGAGAGTTATTTGGTGTCAGTTTCATTAGGGCAGAATTTGGATCTATTCAGTTTCCTGGTAGGATTACAATTTTATGCTTTATTCTCTGGTATGTGTGACCCTCTATAGCTGTGGTGCACAACTTCAGCTGTGCTAAATCTGTGCAAATCAGTATGAATTAAAAGTTTGTCTTCCTCAGCTCTTGAAACGCCTTATTGTGTAGTGTCATCTTCAGAGAAAGAAATTGTAGAAATGCTAAGCTGTTTCATATTTATTTTGCTTGAAGACATTACCTCATTGCTCACTGTGTAAATTCAGATGCTTCCTGAAAAGTAGAAGTAGTTTAGATGCTTGCATTTGAGAAAGGATATTCCTTTTAAAGATAAACCCCAAAGCATCCTCTTAGGAAATCTCAGGATTCTGCTTCCCTCCCTTTCAGTTATTCTAGCTCCCCTACCCCACAACTCTTACTTCTTCCACTGTTCCCAGGAATATATTGCAAATGTTGCAAATGCAGGAATTCAACCTCTACCATTAAAATCAATATGAATTGTCATCAGTGACTTTTATGAAGATTTATGTTTTACCTGTAATACCGGCTTAGCCACTCCTGTTTCCCCTGGCACATAATTTGCTACATCCCAGGAAAGAAAATAAATTAGAAACAGGTGAAACACACTTATTTATATTTAACTTACTATCATTTACTCTCATTTTATTAATCCATATTTATTTTTTTGCTTATTTTGTTCATTTATACATATAGTATATAATATAATTTATTTATTTGTACATTTGAAACCTGTATCAGCTGGCTGATCTGTGTGATCACACAGCCTGGCAAACTGAAAGAATATCAGAGAGACAGCAATTAAAACTTGGGAGGAGGGACTCTTCAGCATGGTACTGCTGCTGGAAGAGTAATGATGCAGTCATGACTTCAGGACATGGTTCCACGGTTTACATTTTATTTGACTGGAAAGGAGACTAGCAATGTTGCCAGTCCCACTTTTCCCATAAGCTTCTGCTCTTGAATTGCAATTTACCCCTTTCTGATGAGTGCCAATAAAACTGTGAGACTGTGCTGTAAAATGGTTAAGGAAATGAGAGAACATGAGGTTTTGGGAGGCTAGTTTTTAATGGTGACTTTACAGTGCAGCCTTCCAGACAGTTGTATCAGCACAATTCAGAGAACTGTGGCATGGGGGATGAGAGAGTGTACAGGAGACGATCTCAGAAGGCAGTTCACAGCCAAAGAAAATGTACCCAGAACCACATCCTGTCTCCTGACCCAGGTGAATTTGAAGCAGTCATCCTGTACCTTTAAAGCATGAAATTCACTGGTATTAAAAAAACATTTGTTCCTGTAAAGCAGTTAATTAAACTAGTCATATTTAACTGGTTATATAAAATAGCTAACCCATAATTTAAAATTTTAGTTGCACATTAAAAGCACTCCTTTGTAGGAGACACATAAAATACACTCCAGTGACACTCAGTATTGCTAATACACTCAGTATTGCTAATTTTTCACAAGTGACAGGGAATTTGGGATGCAGAACTTCCATTGATTTTCAATGGGCTGTAGACCCCTAAGTCATATAGGTTCTTTCTAAAATTTTTACCCTTTGTTATTTTCTTTGGGCAAGTTAAAAATCCCACGTGCCACCAGAAGTTGTTTAAAGAGAACACTTACTATATTTGGTGCTTAGTCATAAGGATTTAGCATTAGAAGCTTCCCTGTGTCTCTGTGTGTGCGTGTGGCTTTACCACACATAAATTATCCAGCTTTCCTTTTTCCCCTTACGTGTGGAAAAACATACTAATATTCAAAAGATGATCAAATCATCTAAAACGTGAACCCATGACTTTTATTCCCACTTTAGATTTAGTCTGGAAGATAGCCCCTGAACCAGCCCCAGTAAAAGAACTGCTTTATTCAAAGCAAAAGAAAAGCAGAGTAAAAACTATTGAGTTGTAAAAGCAGTGGAGCTACAACTCTTTAGCATTCATGCAACTATCTGTAGAAGGGAAGCAGATTATGCAGTATCATATTGCAAAAGGGCTGTTCGACCCTGTTGCACTTACTCAGAGCTACATATTTACTTTTGTCACTGTATAGCAGCGATTGCACTATATCCTTCCTGCCAGGACACTAGGAGAAACAGAAGGTTAAGTGTAAATGGGGGAGGGGGAAAGAAGGAGGGAGAAGCATCAGGAAAAAGGCTAAAAAGGGAGAAAAGAGCAGCTGAAGAGAAAAGAAAAAAGTTCCTCGATATGGCAGGAAAAGATTCTAAAGAAACAAAGAGAAACAGGAGATCAGGCACAGCACATATGGGATTACTAATGCAATTGTATTTCATCCCTGATATGACTGAAACCAAGATAGTTTGGTCATAAGAAAATAGATGCATTTTATTAAGCGTACATAAAAGTGGGAGGCACAGAGTCTGGCACCAGCATAGCCTAAAGGAATTTCCATGATTTGTGCCATGAATGCTGAATGGGAGACTTGTAAAAAGCACCTTTTTCTTAAGGATAGCTTGTTGGAATTTGTAAATATAGTCAGAAAAACAACAGACCAACTCTGAAGTAAAATAGTACAACTTGGTGAAAATAGCAAAGGCCCTTTCCCCAGATATAAAAACCTGCTCCCAAATACATTTTCTTGAGCAATCCAGGGGTCACTTGGACCAGTGGGTTTGGGGGGGTCTTAAGAGGGTGGTGACCAACAGAAATGGCAGAAGATAACCAGGTCTGGCTTCATAGTTGAGGGTTTTCCAGGTATCAAGTTTTCATGGGTGGAGGGGATGGTGGATCAGGCCTGACAGAAGGCATCCAAATGGAATCCCTTACAACGACCTACCACTTTGCCAAGGCAGGTCATGGCATCTTTCTAGTAATTTCAGCACTCATGAGATCAGGGACAATCATCAGGTTTGACAGCCAGACTTCTTGTGTTTCACTCATTTTATGGAGGACACGTTCCTTTGGCCTCCATTCTAATATTCCCTGGCCATTGTCCTCTTCTGATACGACCTCAACTTGTCCTTGTGTTCCAGTAAAAGGGTCAGCCCGATCAGCGCGAGAGGCTGTTGTCCTGCAGCTAGAATGGTCCCATGTGTGGCAGGGCTCCAGCCAGTGGCACCTGGCCCTGTTTCCATGCTCCTGTAAGGTTCAGCTGCTGTCAAGCACTCAGCCATGGCCCCAGCACACAGCCCTGCGGGGCAGGGGTGCGCCCCACCTCCTCTCACAATCCCCTGGGCCTTGCCTTGCCTCGCCTCGCCTCGCCTCGCCTCGCCTCGCCTCGCCTCCCCTCCCCTCCCCTCCCCTCCCCTCCCCTCCCGTTCCCTTCCTTTCTCTCCTATTGTGTGAGCCCATGCCAGAGGTCTGGACAATGTAAAATGTATTTTCCCTTCACTGGAAAAAGAGTTAGAAGGAATATTCAACTCATTAACAGAATGTCTTGGCTTGAGTAGAAGTGGCACTTTTCTCAGAAATGTGTTAGCTAACTCATTTTAACTACTATATTATGTATTCTGGTACAGGCTTAGCAAGTAATGTTTTAATAAGTCTTATGAAGTGTACATGAGCCCTAGGAGTGAGCCAACTAAACCATATTAAAGTACAATTTGTCCTGTCAATAACAGGAGTCTAAAACTTGTTAGCTAACACACCTGAGAAAAGAGAAAGAAAACAAAACTCCTTTTATTCCTATCCACGAGCATTTCTAGCACTGCAGGAGGTTTGTGGATCTCAAGATGGTCTCAACATGGGAAACAGTGACAGGAAGCCAAATGGGTACGTTAAGTTACAACTGTCTCTAAAAATACTGGTTTATGACAGCACAGAAGCCTTTTGAGTCTGGCTCTTCCAAATTAGCTGTATGAAAGGATTAGGAATTTCTGCTAAGTTGATGGGACCCACTTTAAGAAAAACAACTCTGGGTTCTTGCTAGACTTTGATAGGAAGCATGTGTCCAGAATAATTCAGAGGGTACTGAACTGACGAGAAGGAGAAAGACAGAGTGGTACCGACTTGGCACTGTGAAAATAAGAATAACTTCACTGAACACAGTCAAATTTAATCCAGGGCAATGGAGAAGAATAGCATCCTGGAGCTGTAGTGCTACAACTAGTTGGATCACCAGATCTTCTTCTGTCTCTGCAAAATAAATATACACCGGAGAAAGAAACTCACAGAATCATTCAGGTTGGAAAAGGCCTCTAAGGTAATCAAGTTAAACCATTGACCCAGCACTGCAAAGTTTACCACTAAACCTTGTCTGTAAGTGCCCCAAGTTTTTAAAATACCTCCATGGATAGTGACTCCACCACTTCCATGGGCAGCCTGTTCCAATGCCTGAGTACTCTTTCCACAAAAAAAATATTTCCTAGTATCAAATCTAAACCTTCACTGGTACAGCTTGAGGCCATTTCCTCTTGTCCTGTATCTTGCTGCTTGGGAGAAGATTGACCCCCACCTCACTACAGCTTTCTTTCAGGTAGTTGTAGAGAATAATAAGCTCTCCCTAGCCTCTTTTACTTCAGGCTGAGCATCCCCATATCCCTTAGCTGCTCTTATAAAACTTGTGCTCCAGATCCTTCACCAGCTGTGTTGTCCTCTGGACTCACTCCAGCACCTCAATGTCCTTCTTGTCCTGAGGGACACAAAACTGAACACAAGAAAGATTCGAGGTGCAGCCTCACTAGTGCTGAATGCAGGGGGCTCTCTCAGCTCTCCCAGACTCTGCTCTTATTTTCTGCAGGGATAGCATATTTGATGAATGCCACAGAGCTGTGGATGTCTCTATTAAAAGTACAGTAATGCCCGGGAAGTTAGGTTTACTGGTTCCAGTTCCCTGAACTGGTGTCCTTCCACATCAAATTACTGTTTTCCATCACACTGGGACAGCACCCACTATTCACCAGTATAAGTCTGTTTCATATATTTATGTACCACAATAAGCATGCACAACATTTTAAATAACTAAAGGATCTTACAGCATAACCCAGGCTTAGCATAGAAAAGGATCACAATAAACAATGGTAGGAAAGAGGATGAATGAAGGGAAGAATGAGAAAACATGATGAATTTATTCTATACACATCAACCTTCACTTCCTTTTACAATAAGTACTTTATTTAAACAATGGTCAAGTACTGAAGACTTGAAATTTTATGCATGTTAAGTTTGCCTATACAGCATCAGCAGACTAAGGAATTGTCCTAAGGCTGGATATGCAAAACAACAGTAGTGTGTTCACTGAGAAAGTATACCTAATCTCTGGCTTGTAATTGTCACCCGTTACAAAGTCACCTCACTTGCCCCTCTTAAGCAGCAAGCAAGCAGGGATTAAATTCTTTGGCCACATTCTTCCTCGTTCTGCATCTCAGGTGCTTGTTTTTAAGTGGGTAAAGCCCTTCCACATGCACCATGTTTGTATTGGCATGAAATGGTATTCAAAGATAGTGAGTTCCAGTAAGCAGCTGCCTTAATGCAGCTTAGAGAAAGAAAATCCCTGCTTCCTTCTTTATGTTTATGGTTGTGGCTAAAGCACAGTAAGTGAAAGGAGAAGCTCAGGCACAAGCCTGAAAAACAAACAGGTAGTGTTGCTGGCAAGAGATCCCAAATCAGAGGTTACCTAAAATGCCAGAGACATAGAAAAGATGGTCATAACACAGGGTCCAAATCTTATGGCTGAGGGCAGGCACAAAAGGAAAAGGTCATGGAAAAATCACTCCAGGGAGAAGGTGTTGGAAATTGCTAATAGACACGTATAGACAAAGACCTTGTTAAGGAGGTTCCCAGGCCCAAATACTTTGCTTTCACAGGTAGATACCATGACCAGACTGACAAAAAGTGGCCCTTTAAGAATGGTGTTATCGAGACCTTACACATAATCCCAGCATTACTAATGGGGGAGGGTGTGCAGGTCCTTCACTGTTGCTTCCTCCTCCTCTGTCACTGACTGATCAGGATTAACATACTCTGTGGTGCACACTAAGCTGAAAGCTCATGCAGTATTATACCCTTACTTTTTTCTAGGAATTTACCCAAAGTGAGAAACTGTTAAAAAACTACTGCAGTAAGGAACTACAACAAAGCAGAGAACATGGGAGACATGTATGACAGAGAGGGAAGTGGCAAGCATGCTGTCTCCGGCTGTCTCGACAGCATAGCTGTAGGAAGTGGCAGATACTCTGACCTCAGCTGGATTTGCATATGCTTTTCCTACTGACTCTGATACTTGAAAGCACAAATTATTTTGATTTGATTTTTCTCCTTACTCAGTATTTAGGATTGAAACCTAGTTTTCCCAGGCCATGGCATATTTGCCTTGTATTTGGCTCATGGACAGGGATTTGGCCCTGACAAATCGTGTTGGATATATGAAACAGTTGGCCCATAAGTAGAGTTAGATTCCCTGTCTAGTCATCCCTGGCAAGTGCTTTTGGCTCATTCTACTGCCCAGTACTTGATGTAGTTTCGCTACCTGCATAGTCAATAACTATGCCCATGGATCTTCCCATCCAAATGGATAACATTAGATTTATGAATTTATCATTTCTATAGTGACTGGTAAATGCAGAGTTCCATCAGTGTTCCCTGCTCTCCTCTACCCTTTGGAAAGCAGAGGTCCTGAGAAGCATTTATCCTGAAGAAATAAAAACGAGGATTACTGTACCAGTGTACTGATGATTGTACACAGCAATTGTCACCTCAGAAATGTCCTAGGTAGCTATCATACCAGCATCACCTCAGCAGTCAGCAATGTGCAACTTGACAAGCTACGACTTCCCTGGGCCCCTGGTGCATTTACCTCCTAATCAGCCCTCCTGCCACAAGGTCCTGATCTCAGTTAGGCCAAAAGAACCCAGAGAAACACCAGGCTTGGACTGGATCCAGTCACATCTGATGCATGCTGCATGCAGTGCATGCCCAGCGGTCATAAAGAGTGATGCTGTTTCCGTGCCTGAACTGGTTCTGGATGAAGAAAAAGGCTTGGGGTTGCTTTAGTGGATAGTACTCAAGCCACAGGCAGAGTGACTCTGTAAGGACTCTGTCAGCCTTGTCTCCTTCCTTGTTGCAGGCTGCTACATATATTAGGTCCTTCCAGATGAGGGCAGATACCTGTGTATTGGCTTGGTTTTGTTCGCTTTATCTAATTGCCACCAAGCAGCTCGTTCAATACAAGGAAAAAATATAGTCTTATACTAATGGAGTCTTTTCTGGACAATACAAGTTATCTTATTTAGCTGGACCTCTTTGAAATTTTGAAACGAATCCTTTTGTATAACCCACTTTAAAAAATAACCCTAATTTTATTGCACTAGCAAGATGAGGACTACTTAAAAATATTTGATAAAGATATTAAAAGAAAAAGAATATCTTTCTCCTGTTCAAAAGTATTTTCAAATAATATGGCCAGCGTGAACGTGTGTGAGGAGCCACCTGGCAATCTGTGAAAGAAAGAAGCCAGACTCAGTCATCTTCCATTACAGACACTTTTGGCAAGATATACAATTCTAAGTATTTTATAAAACATTATTAAGTTAGCTTGCTTTTGACTGTAAGCAAAATCTCCCAGTTGATTTAACATATGGTACAGTAAAAACATCTAATCCAATAGCATGTCAGGTAGTGTTAAGTTTGGTATCTAGTGTTCCTATCTAATACTGCAGAGAGTATAGATCCTTAAAACCAGTGTCTGTCACAAGATAATTTGTTCTCGTGACACCTCTGATATCAGCCAATACGGCATAAAAGTGGCCAAGATAATTACCAAGTCACAAACTTACCAGTCACCAAAATACCCTTAATGCAGCTGAGAGAGTCTAGAATAGAGATAGTTTAGGCTATCTTCTCTTTTCTTTTGTATTCTCAGGCTGCTAAGGGGCTTCTTTTTTTTTTTTTTTTTTTTTTTTTTTTTTTTTTTTTTTTTTTTTTGTGTCACTGTGTAATTTAAATCCTTTGGGTCAAGGGAAAGGAGGAAATGCCTTAAAACTCTTCAGGGACAAAAAGCCTTCTGGCCTCTGTTTGAACTGCCTTAGGACACCTTAGAATACACCATGCCACACTACAACACCCACAGAGGGAAACCTGGGCAATGTGTTTTAATACACACTTTCTCATCAAGCTAAGAGAAACACAGTTATGTAGAAATGTTTTGTAATTGTCTCATGACTACTGTAAACAATCAACAGCATACAGCAGCTTGATCTGGGTCAACCAAAATGCTAAAAAATTGCATCCATGCCTAGGAGGTCCTATCCACTGACCACATCTTGGCAGGATGGATGGGAGAATTAGGCCAGTGTCTTTCCTGTAGCTAGCAAGGCACAGCCTATGACTGGGGCCCTCATTCCCAGGACAGGGAGAAAATGGAAGGATCTGCATGACCAGATCAGAAGACACAGTTGCACTTTTCTCTCTGAGAGCCAGATAGTGGGTTGAGAGCATGAGTGCACTAAGATACGTGATTCACAGAATGATTTCTACCAGTATTCCACTCAGTCTTACCCTCAGAATGTGGAAAATATATAGGTTAGGACTTAGGGCTGAGACTGACAAGGAAGATCCTCTTTGGCCTCACTGAACTTGAGCCCTCAGAACGAGACTACAAATGTGCCTAATAGGTAACAAGTTGGAATGCATGAAATGTTCAATCTGAATCATTCCTGTATAACCTGGGGCCACCATTTCACCATTAGCAATCATTCATCTGTAGTTCTAAATTAGCTGGATGTATATAGGTCAAATGTTGTCAATGTGTGAAAGATGTCTTCAAAAAAAACTTGGTTTTGAAGACTCTGGGCACTAGCAGAAGTCCAAATCATTAACCCAGTCTGTCAGTCTGTAGTAGAGTTTCGAGGTCTCCAGAAGTTGAACTCTTCTGCAGATCTGTAGCTTCCTTCCACTCAGGAGCTGATGTTGTTGCACCCTCTCAGTGAGGGTGAACACAGCACCTCAGATGAATTAAGAACAATGAGAAAGCTTATTATCACATTTCCATATAAGCATAAACATTGAGTTATACAGCTGCATTGTTGGTGAAGGGTCTGGAGCACAATGAGAAGTGACTGAGGGAACTGGGATTGTTTGGCCTGGAGAAAAGGAGGTTTGGGGGAACCTTACAACTTCCTACAACTACCTGAAAGATGGAAATGGCCCCAAGTTGCATCAGGGGACATTTAGATTGGATATTAGGAAAAATTTCTTCACTGAAAGAGTTGTCAAGCACTGGAACTGGGTGCCCAGGGAAGTGGTGGAGCCACTGAAGGTATTTAAAAGATCTATAGATCTGGGTCTTGGGGACATGGTTTAGTGGCGGACTTGGCAGTGCTGGGTTAACAGTAGGACTTGTTTATCTTAGAGGTCTTTTCCAACCTAAACGATTCAATGATTTGAGCTGAAAGAATCAGATATAACAGAAGCTCTTTTTTCACTTTCTTTTTGTAATTCACAAATTTGTCTGGAGGATTAGTGGCTAGACTGGCAATCAACACAGTTAACAGAAGTAAGTGGGAGCGATTTTTCTTCCATAATGCAGATTAATAAGAGTTCTGTAGATGCCTCTTTTGCAAGTGGCATTGTCTGTGTCTTTCAATATCTGCCCTTAAAGAGAAAGCATCATCCTCCAGGCTGCATTTAGGAAGATGTGTGTGTTGTATGTATTCTATAATAGGAAAATGACATAATTACTTTGCTTCTAGCAAATTCTATGGACAAAGTGACCCAAAGTCTTATACTTTCAGGAGGAAAAGTAGGTTTACATTATTTCTACCATCCTTGGTTTGACAAAATAACATATGCCTCCAGTCACTGGGAGTTTTATTAGAATGAGGATAAAAATTGAACCAGAACATAGTTGACTAAGCCAATTTCTTATTAGGAAGTTTCATTTCTAAAAAATTCATTGGGTTGGGTTGTTTTTCTTTAATTCAGCAGTATAGTCATAATCATTAGAAGTGGTAAACCAAGTTAAGTAATTTTAACAAAATGAAAAAACCTGTCTAATTTTATATTTTTATCTTGCATTCTATTTTTCAGCCTCATGGAGAAGGCACCAAGTAAAATCCTGGCCTTCATTTGATTGCAATTGTCCTACAACTCAGCCTGAGGTTGTAATATTGTTTTATAACTTGCTTGATCCAGTCCATCTTTCTCAACTGTTGGAGACAGTGATGGCTTACTGGTTAAGACACAGAACGGGAGCATCTAAATTTAGTTCTATGCCTTGCTATGGTCCAGAGAAAGCCACTTGGTCAAAAAAACTTTGAGGGATTTTGCTCCTCTTTTGGTACACCTAACCTCCATTCATTTCCTAAACACGGGTCAAACATCTCAGAGGGTTTCAATCTTGAGCTTTTAGCAGCAGTTCATCCCCTCTGTAAGGAAGGATTATAACTTCTCCCTCTCACAACAAGGAATTCATTAATCTGTGGAACACTTATAGATTGCAGTGATGGGCTCAGGGTGATCAGTCTTCAGACACAAAATTAGGCAGAAACCGGTAAAAGTAAATAAGATTGTTTCTCTGTACAAAATGCTGTGGAAACAGATGAAATCTCAAAGACGTTTTTTCCACAGATTTGGAAAGACTGCATAGGAGCATTTGAGTAGTAAGTACTGCTTTGGTGTCTATGAAAAAATTTTCTTTATCTGCAACAGCTTGTGTACATCTTAAAGGTCCTTTCCAACTTAGACTATTCTGTGATTTTGGCTTTCTTTCATATGGCTGCCCTAGAGGTATCTACATTTCAGTAATGCCAAATGGGCAGCACAGGAGGAGCCCTCTGAGTCTGACAGCCAACCATTACAAAAATACACAGCATCACAGCACACAGGGTAGATGTCTTCTATTTAAACCTGCAGAAAATTGCCTCACCCACTTACCTAGAGTCTACCAGTTGTAAGTATTTTGCATTCCTTGGGGTAAAAGTGTAGAGCAGGAATTCAAGCCTTAACCCACCTCTTGTGGATAGTGCTCTAAGAATAGCACAGCACAGCCTCCATCGTCTTGCTGCTGCCAAGCAGGATCAGACATCACACAGAGTTCATTAGTCTGTTTAAAGACAAGTCTTCTAACCCAAAGTGTGGTTTAAAAACTGTTCCCCGGTGTTCTGGACTGCAAATTGAGAAACTTTAAGAGTAGTCAAGACTGTACCATTTTCAAAAGAGCTTCACAGAATACAGCAGGAACAATCTGCAGGAATATAGACTTTTTAGCTTTTTAATGATACATGCTTTTAAAATGCACCAGGACAGGTACTCCCTCCATTAAGAACCTATTGCAATCATTATTTATCCAATACCATTTAGTGGCATTGGAAAGTAAAATTATATTACTGTTGCTGTTTGATATCATGACAAATAAGAAAAAATATTCATAACAGTTATTTCCAGATGAGTAATTGCATATTGTTGTCTGCTAACTGTTATTCCATACATATATATACATATTTGACATCATAGTAAAATATAATAACCACATGTCTTTTCTCCAATTCAAGTCCTGGGCCCTGTGAGTTGCATTTTGAATACTTATTTCAAAAAGAAAAACAATTCAAACTTCCATTGTTGACACACTGCTCAAGTTAGATGTCAAGACTAGAATTATTCCCTGACAATCCATTTTCAATTAATAAAATTGATGCAGATACAGAAGTGAAATAAATAGAGCAATAATTGCATGGTGGGATTTATTGTAAACAGTAAAATTAGCTACTTATTTACAGCTTCCCATGGGACATGAGTATAGACAAGGAATTTCCTCCTGTTTCTAAAGAAAAAAAGAAATAAGGAGGGATGGAGGGACAATAGTGACTAATCTGCAGAGCAGCCATTAAGATGAAAACAGATGGGGATCTGGCTCAGAGATTTGGTAATAGAATGTGGTACCTTTTCCTTCCAGGTTACTGACTTGAATCAAGTTCAGATTGTTAGCTACTGAAAATTGTGGTATTACCATCCAATGTATATTGTACATTATAAAAAGGGCTTGTAAAAAGGGCTGCCGGTTGCAGTCCAGTTTCTTGTGTACCAGAACCAGTTGAAGTGGCGCCTCAGGTTTATTCAAGCAGCAATGCTAAGCTTTGGGTACAGAGAAAAAAATTCCCACCCAAGTTAAATCTGCATCTCTCACCCAGAGCAAGATGAGGAGATGGAGCAGAGCTTCCACCACACTGCTGACTTTGCTACACCTGTTTTCTGGCCAGACAGGAGTTGTTTTCAGCTACTGCCCTTCAGTCTCTTTTACTGACAGATCTTCTACTGTAGCATTCTCTGATGAAGATGCATAATTCACTCCCTTCTTAATGTAAGAACTGCTTCCTGGGCATTGCAATGTCCCTTCCCTGCCCTTTCCTCTATTTTCTTCCCAGTTTTTCACAACTTTTTTTCCTTATATTGTTCTGACCTATTGACATACTAGGTTTTGTCTTGTTCACTTCATGCTGCCATCTTTTCCCATACTGAACTTAGAGCTTTTAGGTTTCATCGGGAGGACTACGGACAGAGATGGTGCTTTGGTGTCTGCACACCAGCTGGGAACAGGGCCTCACTGGTGTAGGAAGGCACTCTACCAAGCCTCCTTGGGAGCCAGTCCCTGCCTTGGGGACATTGCTGTGTAAAGTGGCAAGCTTAAAACATGTAGAAAAACGCTTCTATCTGCATGAAAATCATCGCAGGAATGAAGAGCTCAATCTGATCATTACAGTAGCTTATTTTAAGTAATAGTGGCCTTGTATCTGTTGAAATTCCTTATGTGGTTCTTCTTCCAAGCTTAACACATTTGGAGATGTCTTTTTTTTCCCCCAGGGCTTTGGAATAAAGAATGTATATTCACTTCATACCAGGTTGGGGTCTCAAGCCTGGTTAATGGCAAGGATTGTAATCTCAGCTCAAAGACTAGCATGCTGAGTAAGTCAAAGAAGATGCTCACAACACTTGAGAAATGAATCATAATTGTTATCCAGTTGATAACAATGATAATTTTTCATTTCCAAAGTAATTCAGTCTTTTGAAGTGATACATTGGAAAAGCAGTGCAAGAGTAAAACTTTTCAGTCTCTTCTTAGTGCCTAATCTACCTGCCAAGATGCACACTAGCTGCAAAAACAGCAAAAGCTAGATTCCCCCCTCCACCTTTTCATTTTCTTAATAACTTTTCATATTTAGGGATGAAGAAAAAATACTCTAATGCCTCATTATATCTCTCCCATCTCTCATTCCTATCCAAAATTTCAAAACATACTATAAAGTAATCCAAGAATTCAGGAGTGATTTAAAATCTTATAAGAACCACTAATAATTAAGAATACCCATTCTGCTACTATTCAGGAATTTAATTTATTTATCTCAGAGACAGAGTAGGGAGAAGCTGAATAACACATAAAGCAAACAGAGAGTCATGGCTGATTAGGGAACCAGGCATTGAGTTTCATTTCCCAAGGACATTACATTTGTAAAATTAGTATCTGTGAAAGATTTTGGAATGTCTTCAAACTGGGAAACTAATAAGAGATTTTTTTTTTTTTTTACTTAATACTTCTGGAAATGAATTATTCATAATTTCTTTAATGCTTGAAAAGATAAAGAATATCCTTTCAGCTTTGTAGATATGGGACAGCAAAATATCTACCAGTATGGAAGTAAAAATTTACCTGCTTTCTTACTGTTTTCATAATCTGTGTGACACCTGCATATCAGTTAAAAATCCATTCAGATATGCAAAGATTGCTAATTGTCTTTGTAGGAGATAATGTATCATTATACAGGATATAACAGAAAATACAAAACTTTCTATAGCATTTTAAAACTAACTGGGAAATGTAATAGTGAACTTAAATGAAACTATACATCAGATTATGTTTTTTTCCTAACATCAATTGAAACATTAGGGAAGAGGTTTACTTTTTCATTGGTTTCTTTAGCTTTTTACAGTCATTTTCTACAGAAGACTTGTTTTCTGAGAGCTTATTTTTATAAAAAAATTTTCTTGTGTTTTAATATTCATAGTAAGAATAAAATTGGGCTAGAATCGGATGATTAACTTCTAATTATCATTACTTCAGACAGTATGAGGATACAGATTTAGTACTCACCCTCTGGATTAAGTATGAAGACTTGGATCTCAAAGAATGTGTGCAGCTGGTAACAGGGAATCAAGAAGGCAATATACTGTGAAGGGTAATGCAAGAAACAGAAAAGGAACTGCATAATGACTGTGGTTTTACTTAGCAAAGATGTGTGCAAACAGTTGCTGTTGGCTTTTACTTTGAATACCTGTTGTGGGTGTGTTGGAAGCTTTGGATTTTTCTCTAAAAATCAAAGCAAAACAAAGTTTATATTGGGTGTAGTTGAGCTATGGTCTCAGTTTTGCTCTGAAAAGCAAATTATCACACATTATGCATTATTTCAGTGTAAATATGTATTGGTTGAGATGATCCCGAGGGAATCTTTTTATGTATCTATTCTGAATTTCAAGGTTATAGTGAAGAAACAAACTAAGGTACCCTGAAACATAGTGACATCTCTGACCAAGGGAACTGCTTACCATTGATGCTGAATATGCCCTTATCATATATACAAGTTATAAATCTTTCTATACATGTGCAGCAGAAATAGAGATAAATACAATGCTTTCTACTTCTTAGAGGCATGGACTTTGAATGTATATTGAGCTCTCTGGACGAAAGTCACTTCAGACAGAAGGAGCAAAAGTCATTGAACAGAAGGCAAGACACACAAGTCGGGGTTTCTGCTCCCAGCTCTGCTTCTGATTCACTTTCTGGCCCAAAATTAGTAATTTTGCATCCTCAGACATTTTTCTTAACTGTTTAATGAGCATTTCTGATATTTGACTACATATTAGAGGTACCTCAAGGTCACAGGACAGAAACACTAGGTTTTATTTTAAGTGTAATTTATTAAATGTCAGGTCTTCTCTTGAACATTAAACAGTGCTCAATGAACTCCTGGTAGAGCAGGGCTAGAGAGCAAGGCTGGAATAGGACATTTGGAATACTAAATAGATACGATGAATTAAGGGGAAATTTAAATTAAAACTGAGGTAGACACAAGGAAGGAAAACCATAGAAGAGGCAAGGGAAAGGAACTGAGGAAAAAAAATGCCTGGGGAGATGAGAACAGGAGATGAGAAACACATCTCATTCTTGTAAAGTGTAATCCTTGCATGATAGTGCTACCCATACATTATTATTGTGGAATCACTTTTGAAAACAAGGTAGATCCTTACGGTAGGCACCTATTCAAAGAAAACCACAAGTGCCTCATCATCTTGCCGATGCTTTGCCATTAGCTTCAGCAGGTGAGATGCAGGTGAGACGCTTCAGGTCACACACTAATGGGGCTGAAATCCCACTTAGAACAACAACAGGCACCCAGTGTGAAAAAGTTCCCATTGTCGTGGCCTATTTCTGTGGATCACTAAGGGTTTGAATTATAAATTTTTAAAAGTAGAATAGTAAATTTGGATTTCACAGTATATACTCGGATAGCTTTAAACTTATCTACTGGTTCATGCTAATTATGCTCAGGTCTTTGCCTATAGGATACTCTTCTTGTGGGTAAGATCAACAATAATTGATGAGGATATGAAAGTTAAAATTTACATACACTGACTCCAGAATTTTCTCCAGAGTGAAATAATAAGATTGTGCTTTGCTACAGCCTAACCCAGATTATTATTTGCTATTCTACCAAATTATAAGGTTTATAGAGCTATCACCAAGATGGAGAAGTATATATCAACATGTAAATTGGCTATCAGGCACAGAATAAACCATATTTTGTCTTCCAGTAAACACTTAAGCCTCAAACCATCCGATTATCACCAACAGGGAAAAATGTGAAGTTCTTGACAACTTAGTAAAAGCATCTGGCAAAGGATGGAGATTTTTAATTTTTAATTTAAAGACCAACTATCATTCTTACTAAAAATATCTCGAAACAATCAGGTGATCTTCAACACTCCAGATGGGTTAAAATTTTCCACTGAAAGCTTTTACCAATCTGCAGTAATCTGTCATGACTCTGCTCAATATGAGTAGTGTGGATGAAAAATGTGTGGTTTATTGGTTCACACACAGAATGTGTAAATAAGGAAGCAGAAAGGAATGTGTGCATATGTGTTTTTATCAAACTTTCCTTGTTCCATACAAAAAGATTATGGTCTTGAATATGGCATTTAGCCCCAGTGAAGTAAAATGTTTAGGGTTTATTTCCTAGGAACCCAATTACTTATCTCCTACCTTTCTCTATGTAGGTCCCAGATCTGCCTCTTTGAGAAACACACTACGAGTAAGTTAATATTTGGTATTTCCAGCAATCTCAGATGAGGGAGAATGTCATTGCTCCTTAGACTTAACTGTATACCAGTCAAGATCTGATTTCAAATAAATAACAGTGGCAAAACCAAGGCCTCAGTCATTTTTTTTCTCTTAGTCCCCCTTTCCTTTTTATAGAAATATTATAGAATATCTCAAGTTGGAAAGCACCCTTCTTTTTCTATGCTGAAGTTAAAACTGTATGTCCATACATATACCTGAGAAACATTTCTTATTAAATCCTGTCCATCAAGTCACAGTTCGTTTCCATTGTTTCAGTCAATTTTGAAGACAATACTTGTCTCTGCATTAATTTATTTGACAAATAATTAGAATGACATATGTTAATTTAAAAGTAAGGAATACAAACTAGATGTATTTTTAACTAGCTTATACATCTAGAATGTGCCACACTAAGAAAGGCTTTTTTAGATCTCAGAGAGAATTTTTAAACCTAGATTAGATGCCAAAACCTGTATTTTGGCCCTGGAAGAAAAAGCTGAGGACCTATTAGTTCTGTTACTTCAACTCAGGATGGCAAGTTCTCCTAAGATGTATGATAATTTTATCTGGATATCCAACCACTGGTTTAGGATGTGAGCATTCAGTAATTTGGGCAGAGTTGTGTTAGCAAGACCCGTAAGACAATTTAAGGAGACTGGGGTTTCTCTTACAGCTTTAGGGAAAAGCTGGTGCATCACACCCTTCAGGAGACCAGGGCACCAAGTACATGTTGGCAGGCTGTGTGTCAGTAGTAGAGGCTGAACTTCTCTAGGTCAAGGATGAAGGTAATGAGCCTGGTGCAAATGCAGATTTTGGAGGGTAAAAGGGATGATTTCTGCCTTAACAAGAGCACTCCATGATTATCAAGGGAGCTTATAAAGCCTTGATCACAAGCTAACAAATCCCTTATGAATCCCTTATGAATCAGGTTCTCAGAATGGAGAATTCATCAATCTGCCTAAATGCTTCATTCAAAATCATGAATCTTAGGGGTGCTTGTTCCCTGCCCCACTCCCTGCTTATTTCTTACTTTCCACACTTAATTTAAGGACACAGTGCTTATGCCCCTTAGGAGAGTAGGAGTTAAGCACTGAGATACTTGCCAGAGCCTATCCTTCTGTCTCCTGACATTCTCAGGCACTCAGCGAGCAAAAGTGCCCTTCCCTGCAACACATGGTGCAGTGCCAGGGAAGGCACGAGGAATGTTTTGAGAGTGGACTTCTCTTGGATTTTCCCATGGACTTACCTTCACTAAAAGGCATTCTTCACACCATTTCAGCAATGGGCAAGCTCTTCCTCCACATGAACTTTTGAATGTCTAGTCTTCTAAACGATAAAGGACTAGTGCAGTAAGAGGGAGCACCCGGTGGTCCAGGGGAAAATACACTGCACTGTCACTGCAGAGACCCGGGTTCGATTCCCGGTCGGGGCCCCTCCCCGGGCAGATGGAGCTCGTTAGCCCTGTAAGGCAATCCATCTACGTCCTGAGGACCTCGCTGCCACCGTCCAAGCATGCTTGGCCCCGGCAGATGAACCTCAGGATTAAAGGGTGGGCTCAGTTCCGCGCACACTGTGTCTCACCTAAAAAAATCCAATGCGCAGGCTGGAAGGTGTAAAGACCTTCCCCGGTTCTTCGTTCGCGAAGAGACCGGCCACACACACAGTGCAGTAATCAAAGCATGGAAAAAGTAGAAGAGTTAAGGGAGAGATATCATTAAGGCTCACTAGGAATTGAGATTTGAACTCTCTTTTTAATTTAAAAAATAAGACAAAGAATGTTTCAGGGAGGGAAAACAGTCTTATCCCTGAAGCTGCTTGAAGAATGTACTAGAAAAATAGGCAAAAAAATGTCTTCCATTTCCAAGCTATGCCTTTCTGTGACCCTTACTTGAGACCTGTTTTCAGTCTCCAGGTCAAATCCCTGGTACTGACAGATAGACTTCCGTGGTGTACATCATGACAGGCACCAGAGAGAGGAGACAGAGAGAGACAGGAAAACCTATGGTCACTGCCTGGGGTCCCTGCCAGTGCAGAAGAAATCTCCATAAAAAATTAAGGTCATAACCTTGGGAAAGTTTTGCTTCTGTTGTCCCAAAGGGCTAGGTATTTTGTTAAATAAATAGGAGTTAAGCACATGCATTTTTTAATATCCTAAGAATTCAGTACATATGTTGCAATGACATGAAAGTGGGAATACTGGCAATTTTTTTTTTTTTATGCTAGAATTCCACCTGCACACAGAACAATAGCAAGTCCATATCCTCTAACATCTGCTCAGGATGGAGTGATGATGTTATGAATCATGATGGATACTTAGTCTCTGTCTGCTAAGTCACACTTTAAACGACTTCTCCACCATCTGAGGAGGTGTCTGCATAATGGATTGCACAATTTCTGCTATTTCTTGTTTTCATATGACTAGTATGTCTTTGGAAATCACCTTTGTTACACAATATACCAATCATAATGCTGACTCTTTTGTTTCCTCAGCAAATATGAAATAAGAAGATCTAATTTCCTCCCACTGAAGTTTTGCACTATAGCTCTTAGGGACTAGATTTCCTTCTGTATTTTGCAAAGCATCTTCTATAATGAGAATAGAAATTGTAGCTTCAGATTGCAGATACTGCCATAATAGAAATAACTAAAAGTAATTATTAATGGGAATTTTACTCAAGGAAACTCTGAAAATGAGTAGTTTATGATCTAGGCTATATTAATGCTAAAGTTATAGATTAGAATATCAATATGTTGATAATAGTTTTGTCACCAGACAAATCAAATATATGTATCTTCATCTTCACTTTTCAGTGAATTTTTAGGGAAAGAATCAAGTGTGAGAGACTTAAATTTTGTATTTCTTACTCAAAAAACAAACCAACACCGCAACAAACAAACAAGCCACATGGTATCAGTGAGGATTCTTCCTGTTGCACCATCCATTTTCTTCACTTCCAGTGGTATAACAATATGAGTTTGTAGGAATATAATTTGTGAGTGGAACATTTTTCTAATAGTTATGTTTGTGGAACTAGTTAAAAAGCATGACATTCTGCTGCATAAATTGTCATTAACAATGTGGTTTATTTTTGTTTGGCAGTTGAAATTTTAATGTAGTGTTCTGCTGAAATTCTGAGATTCAGTCAAGTTTTAACAAGCTACAGCTAGAAGATTGCATTATTTTTTATGTATTTGTTATTAAAATTCTTCGTAAATGTTGCAATGATTCTACCTATGAGCTGTTTTTCACTTTCGAGGTGATATTAAATATTTGCCACCGGAGCTGCATTTTTGATGGTAATTTGTCACATGGTATTATTTCTGCTCCTAGAGCAAATGAATGCAACCTTCACCAGGTTCCTTGTCTGAAGCCTCTCAAGAAATACATTTCAAAATGAAAGTCATCAGTATGTATGTGCATAAAATTTTCCATAAAGATATACTAGTACTATTTTCTTGCATGAACGTTTTTGACAAGAAGATGCCAAGACTTTCAGCATGGGTAAAATGGATACATATTTTAATACTGAGCAAAATTTAATAGAAAAAGTTTGTGTGGTTCATCCAATTGTGTTCTGTTTCAGTCAGCATTTATCCAGGAAAAGCTACTCAGGAGGCTTAGAAAAGCCCACAGACAAGGTTCCTGTGACTCACAGTGGCCTTTTGCCAATCCATCCAGGCTGGGAAGATGGGAATGCTAGGGGCTTTGGGACGCTTCTCCTCAGAGCATATGAAGGCACAGTTGGAAAATTGGAAAAATTCATCTTTAAAATCTGAAGGGGAAAAAGATGAATTTTTCGTTTTTTTTCTCTGGCATGTTTTCCCAAGTCTTAAGCTAACAGTCTCCCAGTGTGCTTTCAATCCTGGTTACAGGTGCTCTTTAGGGGTTATATGAACCCCAGTGCATTTCTTGCATGCAGTGCTGTTTGCTGTCTTTAAAACATCAAGAAGTCAGTATGGTGGCATTGTGCAGCCTCCATGTGTGCCAGCCTGACCCCAGGTCCTTCAGCCAAATGCTGTTATGGGAGGTGCTTGCACACAGATGCTTGAGCACGCAGGTGTCTAAAACGAATGTAAAAAGGTGGTCAGTGATTCTGTGAATATGGGCCTGACCTGTCCTTCTGCTTGTTCCTCTGAACATTACATTCCTTCAAGCTTTTCTAGTGATTCTGTGTAATCAACCTTAAGTCACTGCACTCAATCCTCAGCAAGAATTTGAAGGTGCAGATTAAGGTGTTTGGTGGTAAAACTTTTCGAAAGGGATTATGGAGAAAAGAAATCTCCGCAGTCGTTCTTCCCTGGTCATGTAAATGGTAATGCAAACTTCAACCATCCTGAGAGCCCAGAGGGAATATGGTTGGTGCTCTCCATGACCCCAGTCACCCTTTCACACTGTGGTTTCCATGAAAAACCAACTTACACCAAGATGGCTGTTCCCAGGATGGAATTCTGAGAGTGCAGAACGCAGTCATAAAAATAGCTGCCCATGAGTCATTTCTCCTGCCTGTTATGCTGGCTGGACCCAGGGGCTTTCTGTGTTGTCCTGGGAGGGTGGGTGACTGGCCAAGGGAGTCTGACTGAGAGAGGAGGGTGGAAAAGCCTGCAGCATCTTCTTGCATGAGGATCTGCTGCTAATATCTGACCCATTCCTGTAAATTTTCTTAGTATGTAAACACAACTAAAGCTTCATCTACAGGTTTTGTATATGTAACAGCCAGGAAAGGGTTGACTGTCAGGTTTGAGTTTGATTTGAGGGAGGAGTGGGATCTGAAAACTATAGATGCTGTTTTAAAGCTTTTCTCCAGTAATGATGATAATGAATGATGTAAGCCATTCCTTCGGACTGATGATTAATCCTAATGAATATGTTGCATACGTATGTTTCACAGCTGTCATTAAGCTTCCATTTTAACTACTCTTCCCCTTTCCCCACTCCCACCCATGCCTGCAATCTGCAAACTCTTATTCCCTGTAGGTATTTTGATAGAGAAACAGACAGGTAACGATCTCGATGTCAGACTGCAAGCCATGCAACTGTCAGTTCATATTGTGTCTGACAGCCATTGACAGCTTGCTTCTTCAATTTTACTAAGATTAATATTCTTCACATGTTTTATTTATATTTACTGATCTTGCTGCAGTGAATTTTTAAAGAGGCATTTTAATGTTAAAATCCCCTGTTAAAAATCAAATCTGCATTTTCTTCAAAATTTGGGGTTACATTTCATCAATATTGCTTGCGGAATTTTTGCACGTTGCTAATGGCATGATCACATGTACGATGCTTTATTCATGCAGTGGTCAATAAGGCTTATTCCGATAAACCCCCAGGATCATCACCCTGGGAACCCCCTCATGCTTGGAAACATATCCACGTATGGTTAACTTGACACAAGGCAGTAGTTTCACAGAAGACAACTGCTCAGATGCATAGAATTATTCACATGTGCAATCATTTGAAAGATTCAATTTCTGTAAGAGTATCATTGTCACCAGAGCAGTGCTACTGAGCTTCAAAGTATTCATATGAGCAAAAGGCTGCAAGATTAGACTTAGAGCTTTCTGCTGAAACTCTTGCGCTGTTCCGCCCATTTGAGGTGGCTCACTATGTCTCCAGATGCCTGAGTTGAAACAGAAACACGTTGGGATGCTGAAATGGTAAATACAATTGGGGAAATTTCACTCAGGCCAAAAGAATTTTAAACATGAAACATAGTAATAGTTGGAAATTTGGAAAAAAAAATTATGAACATTTTTATTGCAATAGGCTATTCAACTAATTTGTATGAAAATAATGTTTAAAAAATGTAAAATTTGTATCTATGTCTATAAATATATAATTTTACATTCTTTAAATACAAAGACAAAACCTGAATTTCTATGGCATACCTGCTTTCAAAGGCACTTGTCAAATCCCCCACTCCTCACTCAAGGATTTTTATCCTGTGTTCTATCTGAGTGCAGGCTGACTTATTTGACCCAATTTAGGAAAATCCAGATCCCCTTCCTGACATGTTTATGAATAGGAAAATTTCCACTTGGAAAATTTCAGGACTACTTTTAACCTCTCTGATCTTTCAAATTGCATGTCTTTTAACTTCATAAATTAGCCAGTTCTGACCTCATGTAACCATGAGATGACAGTGGTGGTTTATCTCTTTTTTCCTTCCTTTCTCTCCAAATCTGCATCAACATGTTTTTCCTATTGCCATGGCAATACAACGGAGAAATGCAACAAGCCAACTGCATGTAAAAAAGTTTGCACAAAGACAGAATTGCTAACTAAACAAGAGGCATTGCTGATACATGGTTCTTGCAGGGATATTAGGGGTGGGAGAGAATCCCTTTTTACCTTCCATCATTATCAATGATAATGATACAAGTGGGGAGAAATGAGACATATCAGGATTTCCACAACAGTTATAGGAGGGAAAATCAGCGTCAAGTAAGACTACAGTAGCATGGAGGTGTGACGTTTCATTCAGATCATATGGATCTCTGGCAGCCTCTAATGGAAATATGGGTGATTTAGAACTTCTTCACTGAAAATAACCCTGCCCTGGACCTTAGAGAGAGGGCATATTGTTAATGAAGAAACAGTGGCACAAACAATCAAGGGCACAGAAAAATCAATGAATCAGTGAAAAGCCCCTCCATTTAGCCTAATAATTCTCTCCATATGCTTACATTTGGAATGAAGAATAATTTGTCCTTCAGTGACAAATCAAGACCACTTCTTTTCCTAATAATAGTAATAAAGTAGTTAAAACAGAGATGGTTTTGATTTTTCCTAAAGTAAGACGCAAAATTAGATGAACAAGCCATAACTTCTTACCTTTTTTGGCTTGGTTTCATTTACATTTAGTTTATTATTTAATTTTTAGGGAGAAAAGGTTTGTCTTATTTTCAGCAAAAGGAATGCTGATCGTTCTCCTAGGGATATTATAAGAATGTCAAGGAAAGCCATAAATATTTTATAAAGACTGATAATAGAGTTTTCTGTGCTAAGGAAAAGTCAATGATTTTTGAAAAGGGATACATAATGATTTTCTGACTTAACTGCAAAAAATGAGACAGCAGTAATTTTAATATTAGCTAATAAATATTGACATTAGTATTTCAATGAGTGTAATCAGGCTTTGGTTGGATATGGAAAGTCATTATTTTTTCATCAGTACTATTATAAAAGCTGGACTATTTCCACTATAGATATTAAACAATCTTTTCAGGAAGCCCCAATAACTTCTCAGAATAAATCCAGTAAGACTATGCAAGAAATAACATATGTTCTCTGTATCATATTGCAAGCTCATCTATTTTGCTGACTGAGTTAAAAACAACATTGTTCAACAAGCATCCTCATACAAAAGCAGTCTTTATGCAAAACGGTTTGGTTAAAATCACAGCATTGGGCATGTAGGTAACCCTACGTCTTCAGCATACTTTACCTTGTATCTCACAGTTATTCAGACTTACTGGTTAGTGGGAAAAAAAGACCCAGAAAATACCCAGAGGTCACCCAGAGTCTGAAATGTCAGCTGTTATTCGTGGTAGTAGCCTATTATTGCAGAGACAGTCAGAAAGTCATTATTCTGTGATGACTTTTGAGTTTTTCTAAAGCTTTTAGTCCAAAAGTTACCACCCCTCCATCAAAACCAAAATCCCAAATTGGTTTCAGAACTGCTGACTTTCTGGTGAAGGATACCCTTGGGATACCTGGTATTTGATGAATTAAAAATGACATCATTCTTGTTGGTGTTAGGGCTGATAATTACTGTCTGCTGAGAACACACATCAGTGAATGGTGGCAGAGGGGAGTGAGCTGAAACCAAGCTCTTTGGTTAGAAGTTCATTAGCAGACATATCTGTAACCAGCAGACTAGATTTTAAAATTGACTTGTTTTTTCAGTGCATACAATTTTCAAAAGTAGATTCTAGATCAGTGATACTACTTCCTCAAATAACAGCCCTAGTTTCCAAGCAGTGTATTTTTTAGGGCAGCATATCCCTTTCCTTGATTGCCCCCTCTTCAAAAACCTCTCCTATGCGAGCACAGGTGTCAAGCAAGCTGGACTGGGGAAGAGAACTGGCTGAAAAATAGACCATTTGGGATAATCTTTAGCTGGATTCATTTCTTGATCCAGGTGAAATTTTTGAAATACACCAGAAGAGTGGGAAAACTGAAGCTGCTGGTATAAGAAACACTGCTAGCTGATGGGGAGTGATGCCCCTTTCTCTGTGAGTGCTACCACGCCATCCTCACCTTGGACTTGATGACGTATTTCCAGACCTTGCCCTTTTGCTGGCCCTGGTGCTCCCCTGACCTCTCAGAGACTTAATTTAAAGTCTCAAGCCAGCTAAAAAGTAACAGGGGGGGGGGGGGGGGAAGAAAAAGGCAATTTGTTTAAATTGACTCAATAACAGGTCGGATAAGCAGCAGTGCTAATGTACTTCTGTGCATTGGCAACATGTGGCACGGCCCAGGGAACAGGAAGGACTCTCACTAGCTCGACCAATTTAAACTGTCCTGAAACTGCTCCCTGGATATTTTCCCAGGGGCTGTGTAATAGCAAGAGGAGCATTTCTGCATCACAATGTTTAGTCCCGGCTAATTTTAAAGAGTAATGTAAAAAGGCTTCCTTTCTTTAAAAACATGGGTTTTGTGACCCTTTCTTTTATAAATATGCATGCACACACAAAGTTTAAATTAATCTGGAAAATGTGTTGATTTATAAGTGGAGGGAACAGAGGAAAGAGGAAATCTAAATAACCTCTTTTAGTCTTGGCCATATCAAGAATGCCAAGGCTGTTTTTCCCCATCTTGTGGATGAGGAGGTTGGAAGCTTTTGAGGGAGGGAATGGGATTTTCTTACAAGCTTTTTCACAGTTTAGATGAACTGAGGGTGATACCGGAATTTTAAGGAAGAGTTTTTTTCCTCCTATATGATTTTGCATGCTGAAGTCTAACAGCTGTTGCAAGCAAGAAGAAAACATATTTTCCCACTACATCTTTTGATTCCACCAGATGAACTGAGTTTCTTTGGCATTATTTCTTTTCAAGAAAGTTCAGAAATCCAGACAGTTAAATTTAACACAGATAAAACTTTGCTGATTCAAAATTACATTAAAACAAAGGTCAGATTTGTCCAAACCATTTAATTGCTAATGACCCCGTTATTTTCTGTCCCCCTTTCCTCTCCCTGTTTACTAGTTGTCCCATTGTTTCACTTGGGATTGAAGTTAGATTTACTGAGAGGCAAATGCAAGGATTGCTCTTTTGCCCCTTTGCCCCATTCCCTGATTTAAAAAATAACAAGAGAGGGGATGCGAGAAGAGAGAAGCCTCACAAGGGTTTGTTTGTTTGTTTGTTTGTTTGTTTCCCAGTCTCTCTGAAGGTTGCCAGTGATATACCGTGACTTTTTAGGAAAAATGGGAATACAAGCCAATTGATTCCCTTCAGCTCCACAGGACTGCACTTTCCTGGGACAAAGCAAACATCCAATTGCCCTGTGAACTCTCCCATTCTGATTTTATTATATTTTTTATCCTATGCTATTGCTTATCATAATTTTTATACATATTTTTCCTCATGTTTTATTTTTGCTGTCAGCTAGAGCAACAACAGGCTTTTATTAGCCTGTGAGCCACATGCAGGGGAGCAGGAATGGGCAGCACCCGGCACGCAATCTCCCCTACTGTATTACCAAGTCCTCTGGGCCACAGTGGGATTCACTCCCTAAAGAGATAAAGTTCCCACTGGGTCCTCCTCCCCCATCAGACTTTGCACTGACGTGAGTGCAGGCATTTTCTTTAGTTTATGACTGTGCTAACAGAGACTGTGGGGGACATGTTGGGTCAGCACGTCCTGTAACTCCTCCAGCTAGCAGAGCCTATCTCGGAGGCTGCTGCCATCCCCAGGAGGTCCCACTCAGCCACAGAGGGGCTGTGGTTGGTTTTGGTTGTGGCAAATTCCTCTACCAAGAGATTTCCCGACACAGAGGCCCCCTTTGGGGATTTATATCTTCATAAGGTAGTACCGACTGGGATTGCGTCTGACCCCCCGTTTACATCCAAACATCAGTAACCCATGCTCGCACATCCTCTGCTGTGTTGTGATCCCAGAAGTGGTGTCTGAACCCTGGTTTAGAGAATTTGAAATGCATCCATTAAATTGCAGCCTTTGCTGAACCTGTCAAGAAGGCTTTCTGCCCCAAATGGAAACTGTCCAAAAAATTATGCATGGCCATTTTAAAGTTATGCAAGATCAGAAAACACAAACAAAACAAAACAAAACACAAGTGGGGCAATTGAATGGTCACAGGACAAAACCATGAGCTAGGAGAGACCATTCCCTTCAATTATGCCCACTTAGCCACATGAAATCAGGGCAGTGGTGAGTTGCACAGGACTAAGATGGGGTTCACCCCCTGAGCCACAGAAGTTTAGATTCTAGTTTTCTAAGTGTTTTCAATCATGACATCATTTTAGGCTAATAGCTGACATTAGAATAAAATACTTCATTGAACTAGATGGGTAGGTGGAATAGTTCTTTTTTTCCCTGCCACTCTGGGGAAAAGCTGGGGGACAGGTGGGGGTTCAAAGCCATGACTGGCTGGGATTCAGTGCTTACATTTGCCTCTGCTGCTGCCTGCACTAGCAGACAAGCGTCCCAATATCAAAGGCCATCCCTTTTGTTCTGCAAACACTAGCCACAAAAACTGTGTTGAGGATAAAATGAAATATTAAGCATCCTCCAATTAATACTTTTTTTTTTAAGTTTCATGCGCTAATGAATTATGGGGTTGGCTGGGAGAGGGTTGTGATTCATACCTTTGCTGGATCTGTTTTCTGGGATACTTCAAATGCATATATCTCCAGAGCCATCAGCAGTTTCTCCCTCCTTGTAGCCTTGCTTTCCTCACTGCAGACCCCAAACCAGCCCTCTGACATATATGGAAGCTCCTGGTTTTCAGTGGTTTTCCCCTTCGTTAGTTGAATTCTAAGATCAGTTTATCTCTGTGCACTGGATTAGTAAAAATTTTTTCATCTTGTTGTGAGCTGCACTTTTTCTGATCTGTAATTTTAAGTGCCCAACAAGCAAGTTAGAAAAGAATGATTAACATTTCTTGGTTATGACTGCGAAATCAAAGCAACCACGAGGACAAAGTTTTATTGACAAAACTTGATAAGCACAAGGCCTACTTTTTCATTTAATTTTTTTCATTTAAGTGAATTCTGAAAACATTTCGCAGAAAGTTTAAAAATCCTCCATCTCTCTATCTAAAAAACATATCTCCAGAGAAAATTCTCTCAAACTACAGAAAACAGCCACATCATTTAGAGCTTGTGGTTTTAATTTCCACAAGGCATGACAACCATTTTGCAACCTGAAGGCATTCTGGAGCCACTGTAAACCAAAAATACCAAGATGTTGAAAATTAAGGCTCCAAGCCCGAGTACAAACTGCCTCCTTGTGTACCTATTGCAGCACAAACAATAGCTTGTGTTGGGAAAACATCACTCCCCCTCTGTCCAGGGAAGCCTGGAAGACAGAGCTGCAGCAAGGCATGAAAAGAGCGAAGTTTGGCTGTAGCCCTATTTTTACCTCCCTGTCTCTTATGGAAGGTAACTCCCTGGCCAGGATTTAGAATATGCTTGTTTCTCCTGGTATAACTTGATGAAAAACTTTTCAAGAAGGCTGCCAGCAATGTTCTTTCCCATTTCCCCTGCCATTACTTTGTTTTGGCCTTGGTCTCTTACTGGTTTGTCCTGCCATTTAGTGAAATGAATGAGAAAGCTAAATCCCTGGGAAAATCATAATTTATTTTTGTATTTCCTATAGTTTTGTCTACTTTACCTATTCTGTGTGTTTTTTGTGTCCAGGGGATCATCCAGCCTCCTGCTTAGCCAAGACAGTAGTGCAGGAGGGACACAGGGAGAACAAGTTGCTGGCAAGGGTCAGAAATGGCATATACAGTAGCTAAAGCACCCTTTGGCCCATCAAGTGACAGTTAACAGCTTTATATATATATATATATATATATATATCTCATCATATCTGTAATCACCAATTATCTGCTGACAATTCTCTGTCTCTAATTTATACTAAAGCAATGTGAATGCAGCATGTTTGCCCAACGGAACGCTGCTGTCTGACTGCTGTTTTGACTTGCATTGCACAGCTGTAAATACAAGGTAGAAGGCAGTGAAAAATTAGGAAGAGAATAGCTAAAGATGTTATTAACAGTGTCTGTGAAGTTAATTTAAATTTAGCTTATGTTTGTCAAGAGTCATTAATGATAGATTGCTTTGCATTCTTCGAAATGGGAAGGGGGGGAATATTATCCAAGTAAATTGACACTGTTATCAAAACAACAAAAGAAATCCCTGGAGGCCATTTACAAGCTGTTGGAACCAGGTTTCCCAAATAACGTTAATCACATTCTTCCCTGTTGGTGTGTTACAGCATGTATGCAAAGACAGAAGCAATAAAAATAGAGGACACAAAAGTCGCTTATGTGTGATGTGCTGTGTATTCTTGCTCTTCTTCCTCTGCTGCTCGGAGTACTTATATATGTGTGCTGCTCTGATGTGACTCCTTTCAAAGGAATAATTCCAGAAAACAGGCTTCACTCTTTGCTTTATTGGCAGCTTAAGGCACTCAAGCACTGCAAGGATTAAGTCTTATATCTTGAGGAACATCTTTCTGTTTCATGTGCTTGGGAAGTTAGTGGTTATTAGAGAAGTATGGGCAGGTGTGTGACTGCCTTAAATATGAAAGATGTTTCTGAATGACTCAGTGCTTATTTTATTGTTATATGTTTTGATTTTCACTTAAGTTACCATCAAAACCTTTTCCTCCCAGGTTCTCTAAGAAAGTGCAGTGTTCTCCAAGTGTCACCTTAATAGAAGGTCTCCTCCCCATGCTCCACTCCTTGGACACAGTGCTGCCTATCACTGCAGAACATAATGGACAAATGCTTCTTTTTAAAATGTGTTTAAAATGCACTTTCCATTTACATGAGTATATAACATTTTCTAAACAAATAGTCTAGTTTTGTGTAGATAGGCAGCTTTTTAATAGAATGTGGCAATTCAAAAAATTACCATACAATTCCTAAGGCCAAGTATCGCAAACATGTTATTAATCTCCTAATGAAAACATCTGATCTGCTCCATGCTTCACTGTAGAAATTCCTGTCTTTTTTTACTCTTTTACTTTTTACTAAGTGCAGGTAGCAGATTGTTTTGGCCTACTGGAAACAATTAAATGGGGCTTTCTACAGCTATATTTAATAGACTAGGGCAGACTCCTTCCTGCTGGTTAAATCAGTTGCTGTGATGTGCAGCTACTTTTATTTTTGTGTTAAAGTGAGATTTTGAAACCTTAAAAAGAAGTGATGGACTTGGCACAGGAAAAATACTTGCTTATAAATCGGCATGAATGTAGTGCCCTGTATTTACTTCATGGTGTGTATCTAAATTCCTATTTTGAGTCAGGGATTTACCCTGATATATTAATCTATGTTTAGTGAGAGAAGAAACTCATGCTACCTGTTTCAACAGTGAATTTGCATTAAATAAGATGGGTAAGAGGAAAGCTGAATACCCCATTTGCACATTAAAAGCTGATCATTAATCCTATATTTTAACTCTACAACTGTCAGAAGCTATTATTTCCCAAAGAGCCTGACAGTTCAAGGGATAAACTGGAGTGGGTCCCATTATAAAGGTCTATGAATAGACGTCAGAATAGTTTGCGCATCAAACCCCAAAGGCTATTAAATGTGATACTTTAAGAATCAATTTGTAGCTAAATTAAAATGAAGGGATGTGAATCCTAGGACGGACTTTAATAAAGCAGAAAATTTAACATATAGAGAGGCATTTTAAATACAATTAGATAGATGCAAAGATTTTTAAAAAATATGTATTATAAAACATAAAATAACCCCCAGCATTGATTTTCAGCCTAGTGCTTGAAAAACTGTGCCACAGCAATGAGATCAAACAAGGAGAGGTGCTGAAATGCTGCTTTCAAAATTATGTTTTCAAGTGACTCTAGAGTCGATCAATAAGAGAGCTGATAGCTTATGAGCCTGTGAGACAAGTCAACAAACGCAATGCAAGAAAAGAGGACCAAAGAGCTGTCTTTGTACAAAAAAAAAATTAGTTTCCAACAGGACATCCTGCTGAGTTTTATCTGAGTTCATTAGGCTTGAAGTCTGAGATCTGCTAATTCCACATGAAAAGTTCCAGACATTTGCAAAACCAAATCAAATGTGATGCTGTACTTAAGCTTGTTAAGAAGTTGAAGTTAACACTAAAACCTGCTTAAATAGGCGCTCAGGAAATAACGCTGCAAAAGCTGTGCCATACTCACCCTTTCAGCAAGCCAAAAGAAATCATGTAAGCTCTCTGCAATTCTTGCGAGGCTTTTAAGCACCACGCTAGATTGGGCCTCCAAAAAATAAACGCTGGGAGAAGAATATGATTCCCCAGTATGTTACTTCTGGTTTCCCCCAAGGGGTCTCAAATGAAGTCAGGGAATCAGGCCCAACATATACAATTACAAGGGCAAGAGTGCAGAAAGACTGACAGCCTCACTGTACTGGGAACAACTTTATCTCTCATTTATTTCTACAATTTCTTGCTCTTAGGTGGTTTTTATCCTGAAGCCCTCAAAACAGGATGTGCCTTAAAAATTATATGTCTTCAGCTGTGCTCTGAAAGTTAATAGTTATTTATTATTCAAAGTAGGCTACTGAAACAAGATCTCATAAAAATGAAGTGGTTCATTTCCATAGCTGAAAATGGAGCTCCTTGCATACTGAAGCTGGAAGAAGCGAAGACAAAGAGAAGTTTATTGTAGACAGTTCCCCTTGGTTGTTCTGTTAAAAGCCTGCTGAGACATGAAGGAAACTCCAGAAAGCCCCTCACTTCATACTTCACTGGTTATCACAGATTTTAATATTCCAGAGGGAATAGCTGAAAGCTCTATGCTGTGGGTTGACCATAATGTCTAGTAAATCATTGTCTCCGATAACTTCAGATTAGCTATTCCTGCCTTTTTTATATTAAATGCAATTAACTATTAACCACTGCAAGATCCACTATTATTTTATTATTTTGAATTGGAGGCAAGCTGCCTATAGACACATAGATGTGTGAATGAATAAATTAAAGGAACTAGGTTCTTTACTGTATTATTAAGTTGTGTAGACAAAATAATGTAGAAAGTGCCAATACTGAGGATGTCTGCTCACTCAGCCCCTTATGAGTGTGCTTTATGGTATCATCTTTAATTGCACAGCCACATAATAATTTTATTCAAATGCTTCTCCCAAAAAGGAATAATTAAATTTCTCGTGAGATTTTCTGTGGTGACCAGTTCTGCAATATTTGAATGCTTCATGAGCATAAATTAATTTATCTCCTTCTTGGCAGTTGCTGTTGGAACTCATCCCAATGTTAGTGCTCTGAGTTCTCACTATAGTGAAATTTTGGCTTTGCCCCTGTAATGTATCCTAGAATAATATATTCAAGTATTGAATAGTGAGGACACTAGTCTATAACTGAGGACGTGGCATATGTGGTTCAGTCGGCGCTACCAGCTGTGAGAAACCTGAGCATTCCCAGTTACAGCAGAATCTTCTTAGAATTTAGCGACTCCAATTGAAGAGGTAGTGATGGAGCATGTGCAAACTGTGATTTTTTCACAGACTTATAACACAGCCAAATGTATAACGAGAATAGCAAAAGGCAGAGCCCTATCACAGGGAGACTCTTCAAATTTTTCAGACTCTGGCTTCAAATTGTGGAGGTGCTAGAACAATCCCCAGAGAATATCTAGAATGTTTATTGATGGGAAAAACAACCTGGTTTCTGTTTCACAAAAAGCTACACAGTTTTGGCTGAAATTTTCATTAGACTTTGAGCCTAAATTAGATGCTGCATGAAATTACAGCAGAAATGGCTAAACACTGATAAAATTTAGCTGTCTGTGAAAGGTTTATAAAAGTAAAGTGTCAGGCAATTTTTCCTTTTCACACTGCATCTACACAAATGTAATAATTTCATTACACATAATGCCTTGCGTGCGATATGAACGTGCATGTGACACGTGGGTGCAAACGTGCTTGTGCAAATATATGCAAAGATCAAACGTTTTGTCATGTTCAAGATCACCACCTATAGATAGTCACCATGTGTAATTCAGGATCAGTTATGCAAGCACACAATCCTGCTGCTCGTGAGCCACTCAGCAAGAACACTACCTCTGACTGCAGTCAGAACAGGACAGTCAGGATTATAATCTTATTAAAGGAGAATAGATTCAGAAATCATGTCCTACTTTTGTTAAACGCAGCACTGGTAGGTTACATGGCTTGCTCACGGTTTGAAGTGCTAGTTACGTGTGTGGTTCGCAAAAATTATTTGCTTTGTTTGAGAAATTCTAAATATTACCATTAACAGAATTTTCTAGGTTAGGCCCATAAATCCAGGTATATATTAAAAAAAAACAAGCTTGTGTTTATCATCTGTAAGAAGTTCTTATTGTCTTCTATTACACATGTAATCACCCCAAGAGGAAACAATCCAGTTCAGCAGCAGCCTCAGCAGGAAAGCTGACTGCCAGGTGCATGAAGTGTAAGGATATCTGTGCTTGCTATGTACGCACCAAAGGTTTGATTTGCATTAAAACAGTGTTGAGTTGGAGGGAAAAGAATGAGAGAGAGGATAGGTAGGCACCTACACCACCACCACCACCACCTCTCTGCCTGCTGAAAAGGTTTGGGTTTCATGGTAGAAGCACAAATACAGAGAGAAGCTAAATAATTAAAGCCTGGCATTATTGGCCAAAGTAATTCCTAGTAATTGGGAGAGTACTTTTTTTTTTTTTCCTGGTGCTTAACAGACAAAGCTCATTTTGAAAAATTTAGGTGCACTAAAGCATTCTAGCATTTCTTCTAGTCTTGGCAAAACTTACATTACCTTGGGAAAAAAAACTTACCCAACACCACTGAGCACATGGGCTTATCTGCAACCTAATACTGTTATTGTAAGGGTTTGTATAGTGCACTTCCTGCCTTTAAGCTTACACAACAGGATATTTAAATTACAAAGACAATGAAGAAATGAGGCAAAATGGTCTTGATATTAAAAATGTTCTAGTTGTTCTAATTTCTCATGAAGTGACTCGCAGAATTAACGAGTAAACACAAGGCCACTCCTGGAGTCGCACTGCCTAACAAACTGCAGACAAATTAAAGGCAGCAAGCAGGCAGGTTCAGGGTTTATCAGCTGTCCCACTATGCTGTGAAAAACGTATAACTTACAAGTATAATGGCAGCCACTACCCTTTACTACTGTTAACAGTCTGTCACTGTTTCCATTGTTAACTTGGTCTTCAGGGTTTAATATCTCACCTGTATCAAATTGCATCAGGTCAAAACTTGGCACACAGGTGTGTCTGGATGCTGGATGGTACTTTTTTTTTTTTTTTTTTTAACAACAAAGTTAAATTATATCAATCAGAGCTGGCCTGAGGAATAACTTCTTTTTTTTTTTAAATTAGTTTTTAGTTTTTCTTTTCAGGCACTGTTTATTCACTTACCAAATCTGAACACAAACAAAAGTTCAATTTTTTACTGAAAAATCTCCCCAAATATAATTCAATTGGCCCATTCAATCTTTTGGTTTGTATTCAGTTTGTGTTGATGTAGCTATTTTAGAGATTTCTATCTGAGTGGGCTCTCCTTGTCTTATGCTTTTCTCATCTACCACCTTGGACTACTGGGAGAAAATTAATTAACCCATACTAGACTGCATCAGACCTTATTTTTTTCTCTAATTTGTCTTTGGGACAGACTATCTGTTCTATTCAAAGTATACTTATTCTCTTTTAGCTGTATGACTGACTCACTCCGACTGCACAGTCAGCTCAAGGAAGGTGCAAAATCATTTTTGGCAGAGATTGATGAATGGACGTAACCCTTGCTAAGCTCTATGTTAGGTACAGATCACCAAATCACAGAAATTCCTGAGCAGGAAGGGACCCACAGGGATTATTGAGTCTCTTTCCTGGCCCTGCACAGCACAGCCCTAGCAATCCCACCAGCTGCCTGAGAGCGTTGTCCAAACACTCCTTGAGCTCTGGCAGGGTTGGGGCTGTGACCACTGCCTCGGGGAGCCTCTTCCAGTGTCTGACCACCCTCTGGGAGAAGAACCTTTTCCTAATATCCAGCCTAAACCTTCTCTGACATAGCTCCATGCTCTTTTTGCTGAATTCTTTGCACTGGATTCTGAGGCCAGTGAAAACACAGTTCCAAACATGGTACCAAGCATGACTCGTGCCACGGTTTTCTCTGCCAGGGTCAACAGAGATCTAGGGGTATTTCATTACAGCAGTAGTGAGTGCAGCTCTCTAAAAGTACCGACCCATTTTGCAGCAATGAGAAAGCAAGGCTCAGAGAAAAAAAGTGGCTTATGCAGCAAGTAGAGTGTCTCCCCCAAACCCAGTATATACAGCTGCAATGGATATCATACCCAGCACAGTGCTTTGTCAGCATGGGAGAGATGTGTTAAATTAGCTGAGCTGGTTAGAGCATGGTTAGCAACTAACACCAAGGTTGTGGGTTTGATCCCTGTATGAGCCATTCACTTAAGAGCTGGACTCAACAATACTTGTGTGTCCCTTCCAAATGAGAATATTGGGTGATACAATTCCTGCTTCCCCTGCTGAGGCAGACTGCAGATGATACCTGGGGAGAGAGGACCATGGCACACGTCGTCCTGCCGGCAGGTAGGTGCAGATGCAGCTGCGGTCAGCCAGTAATTGCTTGGGATGCAGCCACATCAGCTCTGCTGGGTGGTGCAGTCCTCCCTCTCTCCTCATTTACCTGCGCGGTACTGGGCTCTTTGGCTGGATCTGCCCCTGTGCTGGGACCCAAGCTGCATGGGGGGGAAAGAGGACAAGTCTCGCAAACCTTTGGTAAGGAATGAGTATCCACTCGTGAGCAGCTCGAGTGAAATTCAACTTAGATCAATAGTAGGAGTTCTAAACCCGTTTTGCATTAGTGTTGGGAAAAAAAAATGCATTAGTACATGGATGAATGTAACTTATTCATGGGTTTATGAGCCCAAAGGTCAGGGAGTAGAGGACTCTGCAATAGCTTTGATGGTTACATTCTTCCATTCATATCTCTGATTAAGTTTAAGTGTAAAACTCATGGAATTTCCCATTAACTGTACATCTGAGGAAGCTGCTGAATGCACTTATGCAAGTTCAGATAAGAAATTTAAGTTATACAAACTAGTCACACATCGCCTTGCTTTCGATAAAGCAAAAAAAGGACAGAAGGATTGTATGTGTGCTAAATAAATGACATTAGATGAAGTAATGCCTTTTTTGGACATTTTCCACTTTGAATTTGGAAGTCAGGAGCATCTGGAAAACCACATTTTTTTGAAATATAGTGGGAAATGATTAAATAAGAATGTTGCTGTCAGTCTCTTGCGTGCAAATCTTGCAGGGTCTGGAAATTGCCAGTGAACTTTGGAGAGAATTTTACCCTTAATATGGACTAAACACATTTGGTAGTCTAGGAGAAAACACTTGGCTACAAACCAAGCAAATACTTCCTTTTAAAAATGTTCTAGTGAGCAAGTGAAAAATGAGGTCATTCATGCAAATATCACATTAACCAGCACTTTTTTATAACCAGATTATGGCTACTATGCCTGCCCTGCAGCAGAATGGTGTGGACTCAGTAGAAAATACTTGAACATATCATTAATATAGTTATATATTCCTTGCAAAAGTACTTCTGAATGAAATAAGGAGTGTACAGAGGTACTGTTAATGCTCTACCAAGTTGATTCCTCCAAAAATCAGAGGTGGAAACACAGTAGGCTTCAAGAGTAGATATAAGTGGCGGCTAGGGGTCTACAAAACCAGCCAGCTTTGTCCCAGCTCCCACAGCAGAGCTCCTGGCTGTGCTCTCACCAGCCACTCATCTTTGGTTCCTACAGCTTAGGGCAGCGGTTCATGTTCAGCTGTTTACACCAGCTTCCAGTCGCTGGCCTCGCACGGACTTGGCACTGGGACTACCATAACATTCATTGGGGTTACAAAGCAAGTGAGAACTGCCAGGATGCTCCTGGCCTCTCTTCACAGTCCACTGACCCCTTCTTCCAATTTATGCCTTATGCTGTCTCTCCCGTGGACTACAGACATACAGAAGCTTGTGTCGTGTCAGTTCTACCTAGTGGAGCCTTCAGGGAGTTAACACCAAATGGTTAACCCAACTCTCTTCAGTTCTGTAACAAAAAAAATAAACACACACTTTAGGCTTAGTGACAGCAAATGCAGTTGATAGTACACACTCATATGCATCCTTCTTCTCTGGAGAGACAAAACATTGGCTTGGACAATACTGACAGCGTCATTCTGCGAGCATTTTTGGCAGCATTGTTTCCACACTTATTTTGCAATCTATTATTTTTATTACCCAAAGTCCTATCTAAATAAATAGGATCCTGGAGTTGTTAGATAATAGAGAGATTTGGCATGAAACGTTCTCATGTCTTAGAGAAAAATATGTGGAGTATTACACAGCAACATACTTCATATCAATAAAAGTATGACTAGTGGTGCAACTTGTATTGCAAGAACATTGTCATACTACTGATGTGAAATGCAGATCTGCTGCATTTGACTTTATAAAGCATAACCCTTTTATTATGTGAGGCACCTAGGAGCAAACAGGGTGCTTGCACCATTGATATTAATGTGATCCTTTGCAATAAAAACAGTACTTGGAATCTTTTTCACAGCAGAAGGAATCTAAGAGTTGCTGGCATATGTGATAACTGTTTTATTGAGTGAATACATCTCTGCTTTTGTCAGAGAGGCAAATGAAAATGTAAATATAAAGAAAAAAACCCAGATAAGGTGTTGCTCCACAAGAACATTCAAAATGAAGAAATATCTTCCAAACAGCCTGTTCTCTTCAGGAAGCTAGATAAGTGTTTTAGAATAAAAGTGCTGCTTATTCCTGAATGAGGCACCCACATAGGGAGCTGCTTTAGTTTGGTTATTCTGCAAACAATTCCGATAGCAAAAGCTCTGCCAGCCGGCTTCCTTGGAGAGGAGGGGGGAGGAGGTCTTCACTACATTAGGAGCCTTTTGTTGGTCTGATATGGCTATATTCCCTGTCACACTGGTGTTCAGCAGGGTTTCCAGGATAAAATAGAAATCCAAATAGAAATCCAAATACCCCTTTCTGTCTGCTTGAAAGTTTGTTCTGATTTGAACAGAATTTGTGTACTTACCGGACAATTGAATAGTGTAGTTTAACACTCGGCCTTTTCTGTGCTCATTTTAAAACACCGAGGGGGGAAAAGCAAAGGCGATTATACTGTAGGAAACAGAGAAGCAAAAGTGTACTGCATATGACTAAAATATCTTCAAATCCTTGCCACAGAAGTTTCTCAAAACCTCTCCCTCTCTAAGTAAGGTCTTTGTTGACATGAGTGCCTTGCTTGTTACTGAATGCTCCGGGTTTATTAGCTTTGCAGTTTAACGGGGAAAAAGGCAAATGCCTCATAAAGTCTGTAGCGGACCAACTTCTCTAATTCACTTCTCTCTTTCAAACCCAATGAAAGCAATAAACTAGAAGCCTCCTGCAAGTTTTTGTTAAAAGTTGGAATAATTTTATGCTGATAATTTTATGCAAATGATCTTGTGTGTTTGTTTCAGTGTCTTTCTCTCAGTACAACGAATTCACTTGGTTGATTTGTGGATCCAAATGCGAAAAATTTATGGAGGAATTAGAAAAGTAGACAATTTGGCATAAAATTGTTCAGGGAAGAAAAATGGTCTATCAGCAATGAAAGAAATAGTAGGAAGTTTTTGGAAGAGTTCCTGTTCTCAAAATAATTTTCCCCAAAATTTTGCATATTTATTATGAATTATACTGTTGCAAACTACTGCAGTTTCAGATGTAATGATTGTACTTTAATTTATGTCAATTCAGAAATACAGGCTGGTGTACATAGTTTTAGTAGTAGCAGATACACAGCAACATCTTAGCTACATGCCCTGATCTGGTATTTCCTGATTTGACTTTAGGATGCAGGCACTAGTAGGCTAATGACACACATTTCTAATTTGAATGAGATCCAGAAGGTGGAAAAAAGGTTTGGGAGCTTCTGAATGCTGAGTTTTTTCTGGCTCACTGAAAGGTTAGAAGGCACTGGCAAACTTTTCCTCCAGCCTGTAAATGGATCTGCGTGGACGGACCTCAGTATAGGTTGGATCATCTCTGCTGTGAGGCAATTTAGACTCTAAAGTGTCTGTATTTCTTATCTAAAAGTTCTCTT
Organism: Empidonax traillii; assembly: GCF_003031625.1. Classification (NCBI taxonomy): domain Eukaryota; kingdom Metazoa; phylum Chordata; class Aves; order Passeriformes; family Tyrannidae; genus Empidonax; species Empidonax traillii. Next base: position 166,766 of record NW_020955389.1, on the reverse strand, counting down.
GTGCTTTCAGCAAAGCAAATATCTGGTGCTGGTTAACTTCTACTGTTTTTTCTGCTGCTGATCATTGAAGATCCACATCCTAGTGCTTACAGCGTATTGTATTACAACCAACCAACTAACTTCCTCTCAAACATGTTACTTCTACTCTGTTGCTTGTGATATTGATGGCTATTTTGACCTCTGCAGTTCTCTAATTACTGAAGCCTTAAAATAGTACATGTCAGGTAAAATATTCTCTTTTTGAAGTTCCTTTTTCCTCGCATGCCTGAGCTGAAAGACCATATAAACTAAGATTATTCAACCACTTTAGACCACTGCACAGAATGTCAAGGGAAATTTTGTTAGCGAGAACAAGTGACTGTTTTGTTCCACTTTTACTTTTGAGGTATTTTTTACTTAGCAGAAGATAGTACAATGATGTATTTGCCATGCCGTTCCAGAAATCATTTCAAGTCTTCTCCTTACTGAACTCGAGAAATGAACATTTGTGAAACTATTTTTTTTCTATAGTCCTTTATTTCAAGTTTGTGGAAAAGCACCAAACAACATGTTCTTTAGAGCTAGCAACCAGTTTCCCCAGTTTTATTAAGCGGCGCATTCGCTGTAACATCAGAGGTCATTTTTAGCTGTTGTACCTCTTTGTCTGGTCCAGTTAGAAAAGCGCACAAGCACTCCAGTACTATCAGTTATGCTTGGAGGAACATAAGAAGGGCAAGGGGGAGGGGAGGGGAGGCGACACAAACTCAGAAATAGCCCATTTTTTTTGCTTTGAGAGAGTACAGCCTGCTAACAGCCAGGTCCAGCGTTCCAGAAAATCGGTGTACTGCAGTATTACTACCAGTAGACAGCATGGAAAAACCCAGTCCACAGATATATGCCCTCCCAATGATCTGTGTCTCAAAGAAAAGAAAAAAACCTTAAAAGTGGCATCCTTATTGAATTTGTCTTCCTTGAAATTGATTCTACATTGTGGCCTACTTCTTTTTTATTTCTGAACCTATTATGGGCCACATCTGTGGAAGTCTGTATCAACTATTCTGAAACCAGCTGCTGCTGAGATTCTTTCAGTTAAGCTGAAATTAAGAACAGGTTTGTGGGCTCCCTACCTGCTGTGAAGCCGTGATGTAGTTTATAAAATTACATATAGGTGAGAAAATCTGACTGCCAGGGCTGGAAAAGTTGGTACATTTAGCAGGAACCTAAAATAACCGTGTACACTGAGGCTATACTTACTTTGCAATATTAACTTTTTCTGCTCTCTTCCTCAGTGTCATTGTAAAAGCAATATTGAATAATTCAATGTAAAAAAACGTGGGTTTGATAGGATCAAAGCACAAAATTCAAAATCAGGCTACATCCTAGCAACCGTGTTGATGGTAGGGGCAAATATGAAAGATATTAGAGTTAAAAATGTTGATTCTTTAAGAAAGGTCTCCAGATTATTTCTGCCATGAGGAAAAGCTCCTTACATACCATAAATGAGATGATGGAGACAAACACCTATCATCTCTTAGCATTAATGCAATTGCATTTTTAGCAAGGGGACAACTTCTATGAATAGAAATTAAAGAGGATATGACCACATTCTGAAACCTGCCACAATTTGTCAACAGATGAAACGAAGTCGCTAATTGTTACACATTAATAGATATGTCAGATCACGAAATATGTGCATGTCTCAAAATGGAAAAATATTTTCAAATCCATTTGATAGATGTATGCCTTACTAAATGAACAGGGTGCAAGAGCTTGACCTCAATCTATGCAGACCCAGAGTATGATGGTGTGAAAAACTTTGATGGGTCAGGGTGTGTGTTTTCACAGTCCAAACTCTGGAAGCAGCCTGATACCACACAGCTACTGAGGCATCATTAGAGAGGGAGGAGAAAAAGATTTTTGCAGTGCACATGAGAAGTCAATGTATTTAATCCAAGAGTATATGCTTGTTATTGATCGAAACCATTTTGTTTCGCTGTGAAATTTGTGCCACCCACAGAAACCCTGAAAGCGCACCAGTGTTAGTATGGCCCATTTTAATTGGGGTCAGAAATGTTAGTTTCCTGTAAAAAAGCATCACTGGGAATGTTTCTATGTGGTGATCTGCAGACGTACATGAGTATTAGAGTTGCCTGTGCCTTCCAGTTTGTAACTAACTTCTGCACAGGCTCTTTGTATTTCCAGATACACCAAGAAAAGGTCTGGTTTAGAATGTGAAGAGTAATACAAGATTATTTGTCATTAGTTTGTGTGCTCTTTTTTCCTGACCCAAGCACAGTTTGAAAGCAAAATCTCTGGCTTAGATTTAAATAGATATATATTGGTTTATTGGCAGAACTGGATAACTAACTGTAAAAGCCAAGGGCTGTGTTTAGAAAGGGTCATTGAGAGACAGATATGATGGGTGACTGAGGAAAAAGCTAGTCCAAATCTTGTGATGGGAGAAATATTCCTTAAAAAAATCAAGAGCTGTAAACTGTCCCAGATTAGCATTATTTAGATATGTTTTCTGATCTTCAGATAGATTTGCAACAACAAAAAATATTCATCAGCACAAAACCTGAGTAACTGAGCAAGCATATGTCAAAAGTTAAAGTGACTGGATCCTCTAGATTACATTTCACTGACTGTATCTGTGTATGTGACATGTACACACACACACACACACATGAAATATAATCCAAACGTGGCTTGTTTGCCTGCCTTGAAGGATTTATCTATGTTTTCAGCTTTGCTTTTAGAGAGACAGCCTTTTCTCCTCGCTATTCTACCATGGTGTTTCTCGGGAACCTTTTCTTATCTAAACTTCTACCAATCACTCCTAAGGCTAAGTTATGCAGACAAGTCATCGCACAGAATTTCATCAAACTGCCATTTTCCCAAACTTAAGAAAGCCTGGTCCCAAATGCTGAACAAATAATTTATTAGACCATAGCAAAAGTAAATAAATGCTTTCCTGCTCCAAGTATTTCATTAGCCAGAATTATTATACATACAAGCCTATAAATAGCAAAACACGTATTGAGCCATTAATATCGCTGACATTCTCATATAAAATACTGTAATTTAGAATTTGAAACTGGAGGACATCTCCTGGAAGATTTCTGGCAAAGATAAAAATGGGTAAACAGTGTCTGAAAACAGATTAATCATCCATGGATATGATACGTTACTAACAAATTGAAAATTAAGAACATTCTCTCTACCTAAAATTTCTAATGACATTGACTATATTATGCAAATACGTTTTGCATATCTTTTAAGTCTATAAATTCTTACACCATTCCAGTTTTGCTTTTAAAACCCAGAAGTGCTGGACTCAGCAGAAGAAATGTGAGAAAATCTCCTATTTAAAATTACATGGACAGAGGAACTCTGCTGGTGACTTTCCGTGAAATTAATATACCGCTTGATTGTTTTTAAGGTCTCTGCATCTTCTGAATTTTTAATTGCCTTTCCATTAAAGTGGAATACCCCTCGCTTACTAAGCCTGAGATGGGTTCTCCAGTCCTTTCACCCCTGTAGCCTCCTGTTTTCTTACGGGAACAAGGAGTGCAAGACTGGGCCCTGTGGAAGAAAATATGGAAAATATTAAGCATTTTAGGCATTACTCTATCAGGTAAAAGAGCAAGCACTGTGTTGTGTATTCTCATGTTTTACTGTCTAAGGGAAAGAATCTGTACAGACTCTGAGAGAAAAGGAGGGGGTCATAAAAATCACATTTTTAGGTAGAGGAGTTGGGAAGGCTCATGCACCTTTCATTGCTCTGACTTGTCAATTTTCGCCATATGGAAATTGTTAGCTTAATACTGTAGTTCTAAATAGTGCCCAGGAATGCTGATTTATAATGGATTTCCTACTCTTTGTGTAAAGAAATGCTAAACTACTATATAAACCATGATTAGAGAATCTATATGCTTGTGTTATAGGTGTGTGCCCAGCGTGAATTCTTCAAGCTTAGAGAGGTGACATCTGCTCTGGTCCACTTGCAGGTAAATCCAGCATCAGTGAACTCAGAATTCCCACAAAATGCTGCAGGTCCGGAGTAACTGGGAACCTAATTTAGTCTGCAATTGAAAAAGTGTGCAGGAAAGATGCTGATGTATAAGGAACAAAATCCAGACATTCCAGATATGTTATTTACTATTGAGGCATTTAAAGACACCACCTTAATATAAGGAAGTTGCCTTTGAAGAATAGGCAACGAGCATTTTTTTAATGCGCATCCTCTCTATATTTTGACCAGCTGCTATGCACGTCTGATTATTTTTTTTCTGTGAATTAGAATTAAATTTGATTGTCCCAAATAC
>NW_020955389.1:134970-161070 GCF_003031625.1 Empidonax traillii | reverse complement strand
AAAAAAGGAAAAATAAAGTTTCTCATAGAAATGCATCTGGGGCAACTCCAGCCCGCACCTTTCGCGGCGGAGGAGGTACGTGGGAACCGGGGCGGCGGTCGGCAAAAGCGCCACGCCGCGCCCGCACAAACGCGGAGAGCCCGCCCTTCCCCACCGCCCTCCGCCCCGCGCTCCAGCAGCGCCCGGGGGCGACCGGCGCCCCGCGCCCCAACTTTGCTCCACGGAGACAATAGTGGCCGGCGTGTGCGTGCGGGTCCCGCACCGGCCACACCGCGGCGGCCGCCGGGGGACGCGCGGCAGCGGCATCGGGGGCATCGGCGGCGGCGGCGGCGGCGCTGGGGCTGGGGCGGGCGGGGCGCGGCGGGGGCGGTGCGCGGGCGCGGGGCGCGGCGGGGGCCGGCGGGGCCGCCCCCGCCCGCGCCAGTGGAGCCGCTCGGCGGATCATGTGCAGCGCGGCGCCGCTCGCATGCGGCGCGTGGTTTCACCTTCAGGGCTGCTCGGCGCGCCCTTCCCCGAACGCCGCCGGCCGCGCAGGAGGTGAGGGGCGGCGGGGCGAGGCGGGGGGGGGGGGGGGGGGGGGGGGGGGGGGGGGGGGGGGGGGGGGGGGGGGGGGGGGAAAAAACCGAAAAAAAAACCCAAAAAACAAAAAACTTCGCGCCTCCCCCCGAGTACCGGAGGACTGTCCCCCCGGTTATCGGAGCGTCTCCAAAATGGTAACTTTGCACTGTTCGGCGAGGAGGACGGTTTTACTGCAGTGGTGGTGCGGGGGGGTGGGGGAGCCCTGCGGGCTCCAGGAGCCTTTTGGCTTTGTACGCTCCGTCAGGGGCGTTGAGGGGGGGGGGGCGGACTGCGATATTAATCCATTAAGAGACAAAGAACAAATTGCCTCACTTTAAAGTAAAATGCTTCGGCTAAAGAAGGTGGGTGATGGGTCTTCGAACCCCGAATAGCCACTTCAATTAATAGGAGTGGGTTGTTTCCCCCCCCCGCTCCTCCCCGATAGTATTGATTCAGCGTGTGCGTGAAATGCCCGATGTGGGACTGTGTCCATGTGTGTCCCCCCCTTGTTTTTTGAGTCGCTCTCGGTTCCGTGGTGAGTCGGTCGCTGCTTGATCCCCGTTAGAGAAGTACACAGTTTATCAAAGGAAGTTGGGGGTGGGCGGGCAGAGAAAACAATTATTCACATATAGACAGCGAGGAGGGCTCGGAGGACAATGTCTCCGTAGCGATTATTTCCAGAAGAGGAAAAATCGCTCGTTTGATGCGGGTGGGGTGGGGAGGGAAGCAGGGAGTCTAATATACGTGTTAAAAAAAAAGGGTGTGTGTGGGGGGTGTCGAGAGGAGGAAAGGAAGGAAAGAGAGAGGGAGAGAAAAGAAGAATAGAAATAATACAGTTCCAGACATTTTGTGCTCTAAAAGCTTTCCTCCTCCTCGTCCCTCCCTCCCTCCCCCCGCTACTATCTTCGGTGATCATTAGCATAGCGCCGAGTCGCGATCCTAATGCGAATTAAGCACTTGGGCAAGTTGAGGAAAGTTTGGATGGGTAAACTTTGCTATGAGGGAAGAAGGTGGGGTGCTAAAACTGGCAGTACGTGTGGGGAGGCGTGTGGAGCATGACAGCCGGCCGTTGTTTTTCCCCTCAAACCAGCTAACCTCTGCAATTAACTGCTGGAGACAAACCCAGTGTTTTAAGCCGAAAGGTGTCGGTTTGGAGTCAGCACCATTTATTAGGAGCGTTAATAAGCTCCCAGCAGCAGACAGGGATCTTCTGGGGAATGCGTATTGTGTGTGCCCACATCTTATCCTTTACATTACCCCTCTAGATGGGGAGGCGCTCGGGCATTGGACGTGCAAATATCATTTTGCTCGGACTATTTTCGAAACATTAATTCTGTTCTTTATTTAATCCAGATGCAGGGTTCCCCTCCCCCCCCCCCCATTTGCTGCCTTATTGTTGGTTTACATTTTCTGAAAAGGCGACTGGTGTAACCTGTGGAATTTGAAATGCAAATAAAAGCCTGTGGGAGTTGAGGCAGAACAAATCAGCATTTATAAAGTGAAAAAGATTTAATGTCTTTGAAACCACTGCTAGTTTTTTTTTTTTTTAAATAAGAACTGAATCGTGACGTCAAGTCATTCGGGCAAGATTTTATTATTTTTTTTGATGTCTGAAACGTGGGTATGCGAAGTGCTTACAGGAAAAACAGATTACAAGATTAACATCTGTTAACATGATCGTTTATCTCCAGCCAAAAATAGGTCAGTCCTTTCTTAAGGAAACACGATTGCTGGGCGCATGATTAAATAATGAAATTAGGCTGATGAGTTCATAAATTAGACGCTGTGTCGATCTGCGTTAGGATCCGACCTGTGACAAAAATATGTAATTCGAGGTCCGCCGGAGAGCGATGCGGGGTCAAAGTCTCTTTTTGGGGAGAGGCGCAACTCTCTCGCCGCCTCTTCCTCCTCCCCTCGCTCCCCATCGCCGGGCGCTCCCCGCCGCCCCCCCGCTCGCACCCAGCGTCTCCCCGGCTGCGGTTCCGAACTCTTTCCCTGCGAGCGCAGAAGTTTCCTCGGCGGGGAGGGACGCGGGGGGTGCTGCGGTACGGGGGGGGGTGTGGTGTGGTGGGGGGGCGGTGGAGGAGGCTGAGGAATGGGGCCGGACGGACGCCGAGCCGAGCCCCCGCCCGCCGGCGTTCCCGCCCCGCCGGGGCGGCTCCAGCCCGCGGGCCCGCCCCCCGCCACCGCCCGGCCCGGCCCGGCCCCGCTCGGCTCCGCTCCGCTCGGCCCTGGGGTGTCGGGGCGCGGCGAGGTGGGGCGGGGATCCGCTGTGCCCCCGCCTTGCCCCCTGCCCGGCGCTGCGCGCACCGCCCGCCCAGCCGCGTTATTGATGCCCCGTCGCCGACCCCCGTCGAGAGGTGGGGTCGGGTTTATTTTGGAAGTGGGTGCAAAACTGCCTTGATGAGAAATCTCCGCGGGCCTGGCGGAACCATCGATATTTTGATTTTTGTGCAATTTTTTTTTTTTTTTTTTTTTTTTTTTTTTTTTTTTTTTTTTTTTTTTTTTTTTTTTTTTTTTTTTTTTTTTTTTTTTTTTTTTTTGGATTTACGAATTTCTAGAGATTTTTCTCCTCAAAACCGTGGGCTGGCCGCTGTGCTCGGGGCTGGCTCGGCGGCCGGGGAGAGGTCCCAGAAGCCCGCCCGGCAAAGGGCCGCTGCGCTTTGGCCCCGTGCCACGGACTTTATTTCATGCTTGCTGCACTAAATGAGTTAACAGCCAAAGGGTTTTTCATTAACTCGACTTGGCAACCGTGTATTTCGTTGGCTTCTCCCCCCCACCCAAAGAAAAAAAAAAAAAAAAAAAAAAAAAAAAAGAGAAACGTGTAATTTTAGGCAAAAGCTGAATGGCATAATATGAGTTGATTTGAGAGGGGGAGTTTTTCTCAAGATGTGTCAGATTTCCCTTGTGTCCTCTTCCCTGTGCATGATGTGTGGGTAGACTGATAGCCTAGAGTTTTATTTTGGAGGATGCGTGCATCCTGATTTTTGACCGTAGCTTTCTTGTGGGTGTGTTAAGGCCCTGTGTGTCCAGTACCAAGCAGGAGGATGCTGACCCTGAGGGAGGGCAGTGACCGGCAGCTGCCCCGCCCCGTCAGCCTCGCAAGTAGATGGGACAGGGGAAAGTGTGTATGTACATACTGGGGAGCACGCTGTTGCACGCAGGACAGGTGCACGCAGGGCAGGGAAGGATGTTTTGGCAGGCAGGATAGGGGTGTGTATGCACACATGCAGGGCAGGGATGGGGTACATTGCATTGCTGCACATGAGCCAGACGTGTGTGCCGGTAGGTCCTGCCAGGTGTGAGATTGCTTCACTGAGGCAGGTGCACGTGTGTGCTCAAGCACCCGTGTTTGTGGCATGGGATCTGTGTCCCACAGGCAGGTGCGGGTGATAATGCGCCTTTGGGTGCAGCGACAACCCTCCTGTGCTTGCCTGCCAGGCTGGCTGCTGCTAGTGGGCCAAAAATAATTGTATTGTAAGAAGTGTTTGATATTTTGGGGGGAGCAGTGGTGGGAGGGTGGTGGTGATGGGAGCAGAAGTTTCATCGAGGTAGGGAGTATTTTGGTACTTTTGCTCAGGTAGTTTTGTCTGGTGCAGCTGGCCAGGATATGTTGTCTCTCAGTGGACGCTGCTGCTTTGTTTCCCACCACCATGTCCTCCACCTCAGTTATGCAAGCCTGCAGTCGGCCTGGTCATGTGCTTGCTGCTCTGTGCACCCCATTTTGTGTCACCTGTCAACCTTCAGTGGTTTTTGGAGCTTCCTCCCTGGTGGAACTGGAAGTTGAAGTTGTGTAGGAACACTGGTGGTGTAATTAGTATCATGGTGCGGTTATTCCAGGAGACATCTTTAGTTTTACAAGGGTAGCTGCCATAGCTATCTTGAATGTGCTCTGTACAATAAGGTCATTTTTTTGGGGCTCTGTGTTACTGGTGCATGCACACCATTACTGGCTCCTGGTGTAAACTATTTCTTAGCTATCTCTGAAAATTCTTGCCTGGGGTTTGTTTTCAAGCCTTTAGTTCCTATAAAACTGAGTGGTGTTGAAATGACATCTACTTCGTGATAAGTGCTATGTGATCTGAGTGAACAATAGGGCATTGTACCCTCCCCCTAAAGTGTTCAGTTTAGTATGCAAATGTAATACCTACAGGAGGGAAAAGAAAAAAAAAAAAGAAAGGAAAAAATAAAGCATCAGTGAGAATAACAATTGTCCTAAAGAATGGTCTAAAACATGTTTAAAGAGAGGAGTGGTCTTTGTTAGCATAGCCCCTGTCTAAGCTCAGCATAACCTTCTAAATTGCTGTGCGAGAAGGTGTGCATCAAGAGCTGCATAAAGTCCCTCCGTGAACTACTACTTCTCTGTGCATCATAGAAAAGAAAACAGTTTACATCACTAGGGTGAAATCTACCTACTATTGTTTGCAAGTGACCTCGGTAACTGTGTCTGCCTGGAATGGAGCAAGAGGAGTGACATTCAGCTTTTGTAGATTAAAGTTTCACTGTGACAGTGACTAATGTCTTTGCTTTAAAAATTAGGTTCATCATAAGATTTTTATGATTGGTCATAGTATTGTGCTGTCACCAAGATTTAACAATAGCAATTATCAGTACAGAAGTATTCACTGAAGGGGTTGAAAACGATTGTGCCACCATTCTGAATCTCTGCCTATTGAATTGATCCCTCATTTTAGCAAAGGAGGGTGTTTATGTCTTAACACTTTACAAATCCCCTTAAGAAACTGTGTCCTTGGCATCAGTTGACTGAAAAATGAGTTATCTTTAAAATGCACCCTGCTGTGGGTGCTTGCACAAGAGGGGACCTGGAAGAGTATCCTTATAGAAATTATGTAGTCACCAACTCTTACAAACTTTGGGCAGCCTGTTTATTTGGATTTTTTTGTTACAACCTCTGTGTGCAGGTGATGTCAACAGTTATTTCTAGTTATCTGTGATCCTAACTGGAGAGTTTTATGCTGAGGTCCTATCTAATGAAGGGCATCTATATTTGGTATGATCCAGAACGTCAGCTTGGAAGGCCTCACTTCTGTGAAGACTTAAATTTGTGCCAAGAACTTCCAGGATTTCTCTAGGATTACATGCAGTATGCAAAATGAACCAATGTCTAAGATTTTGTGAGACTAGTGATGAAGTCTATACATGTGTACTTAAATTGGAAATCTGGATTTGATTGTAATGTTTCTTAAAATCATCAAAATAGAAAGCTGAAATGGAGTGATTGCATTTTGCAGGAAGCAGCTTGTCCAGGCTTGCAAATTTTGCAAGAAAATATGCCTGTTTAAGTTTTTGAGACACAAGCATGAATTTGTAGATACATACCTTTTAAGCCTAAATGAGCATTGGATTTCTGCACAGAAGAGGGAAATGGACTTAGTACTGTTTTTCATAAAAGTGTGATGTTCTTCAATTGGATAAAAGCATGTACAACCGTCCTGTGAATTGACTTGTTGCTTGTGAACCTAGTGCTGCCCCCTTATAAGCACACTTGCCACTCCCATTGCCTATTCGGAGTTGCATGAGGGTGATTCTGGGTGGAATTACAGTTTCTGTATGCGAATCTGAAATCTGCTAAAACTTACTATGGTCGTGTGTTTTTTTCTGTAGCCATAAACTTAATTCAGATGCCTCATCAGAGTGTGGCAAAAAAAAAAAGAAAAAAACCTGGGAAAAAAATAAAAGAGTCTCATTTATTTGATTACTTATTTGCAATACAAATATTTGAAACTTGGAGCAACATTGTTTTTTCACAGCAGTCATTTTACATGCTGCAAATATTTATACACTTCAGTGCTAGGATAAAGCTGTTCTGACTCAAGACACTGAAGGCAAAGTTCTGTTGTTCAGTTACCCATTGTAACTTCGCAGAAACTCTCTGGGTGTCCCCAGTACAGTACTTGGGAGTTAAAACAGCTCAACAGATAGCAGTGTTTCTTGGTTGTCACTTCTACATTAGAAGTAAATGGAACTTCCTTTCCTTTTCCAGCTGGAGTGGTTCTAGTAAATATTATGTTAGTGAGCCTGCACTGAAACCTGCTAGTGAGTGGATTATGGTCCAGGTAGTTAACACTGCCATGGCTTTCATGAGGATGATGACTTCATTGCAAATGTTTACTTTCATTACCTAACTGTTAGTCAGCAAATGTTCGGTCTCTTGATCTGCTGAACCTGCTTAGCCATTTGAAGCTAGTGAGCTCTGTTGTGTTCCCCCCCCCCCTTTTTTTTTTTTAATGTGATGATTACTCAGTGCTGGCTGTTCGTTTTTTTGATGTTGTTTACATCTTGGTTATCTATAGCGGTGCATCAGCATTGTTACACACTTCATGTTAGCAGTTTCTCCTTGTGTTCCTGAAACTGTATTACGGCAACAGTGCTTATGCAAACGGACTCGGGGCATTAAGCGTGTGTTCTGAGATTAAATTAGCGTGTGGATGGGCAATACTTGCATCTCTTAAGTTGCTACCAAACTATTTATTGCCTAATAAATTCTAGCAGGTATAATAGGAGTAGCACACAGCTGCTGTAAAATAAGTTGTTTGATTACTGCTCCCGAGTTGTGAGCTAACGTTGCACGTAGTGCCCATTGCAGGGACACTGGGACAGGGGCTGCTGAAGACTCTGGTCTGAACTGTTTTATGTCATGGAGGAACAAAGGCTCTTTACTCAAGATTCAAGAGTGCTTACCTTCTGATGACTACTTAAAATTAATTTTTGCTAACCTTTCATTTAATTCATTGCTTATGGGAAAGAACTTAATTTGTATCAGCAGGATATTGCGTAGCTTAATGCTTGTTCAACAAAATCCACGTTTCATTAAGGGGCTATTGCAGAAGCTGTAGGCCGGGCATTGCTGTTGTACAGTCATCGTAAACCCAAGGTAACTTACTTAGGGTGACTCTGAATATACAGTGCCGTGTGTGGGGATGAATTTAGCACACAGCACTTAGCTCCTAATTAAAGCTTATAGTATTACATCTGTAATCAGGGTGCTCTTAGAATCTCTAAGAAATTACTTTTTTCTTTGTCTACTCTTCTTCCTTTTCTTTCCTGCCATCTCATTGTATGGTGTTGGGAGCTGGCTTCTCCATGTTGGGGCTGTCATATTTATGTCCCAAAGGAAATGTTTTCCAGCAGCGTGCTCCAAATAGCAAAGTAGAAGAATTTTTGGCTCCAGAAATCTTTAAGGCCGGTTTCTAAAATGATCTAGCTTTTAATCTTCTTTTCAAAGTATAACAGAAACTACAAAGCATATGTAATTACAATTTGTAGCTATTTTTAGACTCCTGACATGTTTCATTTGTGTTATAATGATAAAAACAAATACTCAGCACAGAGGCTAGACAGACAATTTTTAAACCAACAGCATCCGTTCCAGCTACACTGTGTGTATTTCATACGTGTTTCCTTTGGTCCTTTTTTTTGTTGTTATTTTTTGGCTGGGAGTATACCGAAACTGTGTGTCTCAGTACATGCTGGGGGTGCAGAGAAAACGAGAGCTCTGTCTATCGGGCAGGTCCTGTTGGGAGTGTGTGCTGAAAACCGGATCGTATGTCAGTGAGTTTTAACGTATTGCACAGACACACACACACACACACACATGCATGCATGCTTTGCTTTTCTGGCAGGTATAATAAAGGAAGAACGGTGAGTTGGCTTGTCACTATTTTTACACTGCATAGAAATGCTTGTGTTGGCTTATTACGGGGATGAAGCTGACTGAATAGTAATTTTTCCTTGTCTTTTAAAAAAAGATGGTGAGCAATGAAGTAGTGTTAGTTTTTAGTAAAGAAAGAGGGAGAGGGGCTGGTGGAAATTGAGGTGTTTTAGTCACAATTGTAGCCTAATTTTAAAACAATCGCGTTTATTTATTTAAAAATAGATTTGGGAATGAGATTAGCCATGTTCTTTGTTTTTTTTTCTTTGTTTTTAAAAGGGTAACGTGTGTGCACTCACCATATGGTAGCATTTAACCCATATTGTATGAGCCGACAACAAGTCACATTTATACTCTGATTTATTTCAATGTTTTAGAATGTTCTTTTTCTGAAATCTAGTACAATAAATGATGCATTTGGGATTGTGCAATGTGCTTGTCTTTAGCTGTTTTACCTCATTGTTACAGTGATACCAGGTTCATGAGTAAGCAATATTTCCCTTCTGAAATAATTTCCTTAAGACATAGTTGGTCTCTGGATGTTGAAATGATTTGCGGGAAGAGTTATGAACAATAGCCAGTGACACAGTGTGTTGTAAAGGATTGCGGGGCGAGGTGTTACAGTCTCTCTGCTGGCTGAAACTAGAGCTGCTCCTTTGATGGTTGAGTGTGCGCTTGCAAAGACTTTCTCTCTCCCCCCCCCCGCCGCGCCCCCCCCCCCCCCCCCCCCCCCCCCCCCCCCCCCCCCCCCCCCCCCCCCCCCCCCCCGACTCCCTTCACACAGAGATTGCTTACTTGTCTATTTTAATGGATGCTTTCTGGCTTCCTTTGCGGTAGACTGGGAGGCACCTGTATTGGTGAGCTGGTACCATTATTGGCAGCCACAAGTATGATAAAACCATGAATCAGGCGGCTTAAGGCTTGACTTAAACTATGCAATTAGGGAAATAAGATATCTTATTTTCCCTTTGGATTTGGAGCCCCTGGGAGTTGTATTTTTAGGCTCTTTTTCCCCTGTACCATCCTAGCTATGCATATCTTCAGGGTTTTAGGAGGTGAGGTTCTACTCTGAGGTCCCAAAGGTGCACAGTAAATAGGAGTTAGCCCCATACGGTGTGTTGCGTGAGAACTTTCAAAAGTCGGTGGCGTTCCTCAGCGAGGTACCAGTTGCTCACCATCTGTCTCCTGAAGTCGTTTCTTTTAACCTTGAAATTCTAAAATACTTCAACAAGGTTATTCATGTGTTTGTGTGAAGTGTCTATAAGTGTACTGAAAAACTGCTAAGCTTCTAATTTCAACGTGGTGTTTGAATGCTAATGTATACCAATTAGGAATGGCTGACTTTGTAATTTATAGAAGTTAAAAGGAGCATTAAACACCACCCTTCCGACACTAAATACAGCCTTTCCTCCTGTGTGTAACTGCTTACATGAATCCAAGGGTCTGTCTTCCAGATTGTTGTGCTAGCACATTGATACTTCCTTGGATAAACTACCAGTCTTGTGTATTATCAAGTCAGTCCCTTTGCAACCTTCTGTGTGTAACTGTACCTTTGGCTGATTAACACAATGGTACTTTTTTTGATGGCTCTGTGAATGCTTACTTTAAGACCTCTTTTAGAGAAGTGTGTTCATAACTATAGAAAAAAGCTGTACAAAATCTATAAATACTTACTTTAATTAGATTTGCTCTGCTTGTCTCTTTTTTTCTTTCCTTCCAGGTAAATTTTACCTCTGTAATGAATGCTGTTATCTTCAATGCATAATTTATATTGACATTAATAATGATGGTTGGAGAATCTTTTAATGCCAGTTTGAGAAAACATGACAATTTATGTTGATAACCTTGGTCCCATTAAATTGGAACAGATTTTAGTAGAGACCTGTGACTGTTGGTGGTATGATGAAGTAACCCACTTCTTGTTGTGGCAAGCATATTGGAGAATTCATCTTATCATGAGTGGTACATACCAGGTGTCAAGTGACATGCCAGACACACAGCTTTGCTTCTGAATGACTCCTTCCAATTAGAAAGTAATGGCTTTAACGGGATCAGACGAGTAATCGGAGTCTCTCAGTTCTCCAGTGCCAGGAGGTGTATATTTGCAAATGTTATTTATTTATCTGCTTTATAATGAGTTGCAAAATTGTTGGTAAATTTGAGGTGGTGGTGGAAATACTATGTGGAAATTGTGGGATTAATGGTTTAGCAGTCGGGATTAAAAATAGTCTCAGCAAATTACCCTGTTGATACTGAAGCCAGAATCTGTTAATGGGGTTACAAGCAGATTGGTTTATTGGTCATTTATTTTCTAGGTTGATTAGGGATTATAGGTTGCCATCACAAAAGTAAGCAGTGCAAAAGGGGAGGATTGCTAATATTTCACTTCAAAGTTTCATGCACTTAAAAGGAGCATGTCTAGAGCTCAGAAGTTGTTTCTAGACTGTGGGCAGCCTTCCCCCCCCCTGCATTTTTATACTCTGGAATAGATGTCTAAGGAGCCTGGGTATTGTAAAAGGATGGGTTGGCTTGTTAAAAGTCTGAAAAACTGAGTGAAAGCAGTAAAGTTATCTGTGAAATTCATGCAGGCCACTAAGCGCAAAATTTTAAATGCCTGTTACTGAGTTGCCTGCTGTTCTGTCTTCTGTTCCAGTGCAGAACCTAGGGCATTTTTTAGTCATGACAATGTATATGATATACAGTGTATACAGTAGACTGATGGCTTCTGTGTGTCCTGTTCTCACTTGCAAACAAGTGTGTGTACCCCTGCATAACAAAACCTTTTTAATTGCCACCTGTGTATTGCAGGTCACATGTTCGTCTCTGCATTAGGGATAGACTTGCAAACTGGGGCATCCCTGCTGAGTTCTCATAAAAAGATGAGAGTCGTGATGGAGCCCTTTGGATGTCACTCTTATTTTCTACTGTCTAGCTCAGGAGATGCTGTGACTTTCACACTGTTTGCTACCTTGTGCCAGTGTACAGCTTGAGCTAACCTAGTGATATTTATTTGGCTTTTCAATACTTGCCAAGTGAAATGCAATGAAATGTCAGGTGAAGATTTCTGAAACTTTTTAGGTAGATTTGGAGCACTTGCAGAAATTAGTGGAGAGACACATAACTGTTTTGGGGTCCTTGGCTCTGAGAGAAAATAAGGGGAAGAACAAGAACTTTAGGAAGAGAAATGATGACCTGGTTTGATATTGGAGTGGAAGATACTAGCTAAAGAGGAATCCATTAGGGACTGACCAGTTTGGCAGGCTGGTGAAAGGGAAGAAAGTAGTTCCTTGAGATAGAAGAGATCAGGTCAGTTCCATACCCTTCTAAAGACTAGGTCCTCTTCTGCCCTTTTAGAAAGCTTGTCCAAGAGTCCTACAGGCTCTGGGACTGGTGTCCAAGGATCAAGACTTGTATTACCTGGACTGGAGAGTAAGACAGATGTTTACCTGCTTAATGTGGTTTTTCTGTGAGTTTTATGCTCCTGGAAGATGGGAGAGAGAGCATAATGGATTTGGCAAAGGATGAGCAGCCCAGGGCAGTGGCAGGGTCAGGAAGTTTGTGTGAAGTTGGTTTCGACTCTCTTGCAGTTCATTGTGCAGACCCAGTGCAGGGTACTCTGCAGTGTTGGGAGCCTTCAGCAGTCCTGCTGGCTAAGTAGGGTTGGAAACACTGCTCTATGAGTTGGTGCTTCCTCCGCACAGGAAAAAAAACCCCATTGCTCAGGAGAAAGAAAAATAATTTTGTGGAGAAGTAATAAAGATGCTCTTCACACATCATCTTCCCTACCTTCCTTCCATGCCATTAGAGTCTAATGGATTTTGACTAGGATGACTCAAGTTTTCTTATGGAGTCTTACAGCAGCTCTGTGAAGTTTATTGAAGACCAGATAACCAGAATTACTCCTTGTGTAATTCCACCCACGAGTAAGGTAATTACACCTTTTGTGTTTGGGATAGCGGAGCTATGCCAGTATGAGGTGGTTCACTTGTAAAGGTCTCTCAGTCATTTCATGGCTGGCGTGAGCATCGATCTCTTTGCTTAGAGGCAGTGAAGAGCTGGTACTGACAGAAGCTGCAGTAAAAGCTGGAGGAGAGGAAGACAGGGAGTGAGGAGCTGAACACAGCCTTAAAGGAAAATAGAATGTAACAAGATCATGCAGAAATAAGGGAGAGAAAGTGGATGTTTGGGGAAGCTGTGGATGTCCAGGAAGACTGTTGAAGGCAGAGAACCAGTTTCCCCTATACCTAGAGACACTGAGTTTCTTTAGGTAGGTGTCTTTGTACTTTGTTTCATCAGAAATTACCATGGGACGAATCTGTAGTTACCTGTGTTAAGGTATTAAAAGAATAATTTCCTCTTGGTGATGCTTTTCTTCATGACCAGTGAGGCTGAGGTGTTGGCTGAAGCTCCCCTGGTCATCATGTCCCTGTACAGCATTAATGGATGTCTGGGATGGATTAACATGGTCTGAGATCTTGTTTTATTTCCCGTGGCATTGGTCTGCTGGGTGGTCTCTAAAATCCCAGCATCATGAGAACAAGATGCGAGTGTGCAGCGCAGCGTAGGACCAGGGTATGGAAGATACCTGGTGTTTTGTCTGGTGTCTAGCATGTCCTGCTTCGTCACCAGGGGGCCTGGGAAATATTAGGGTGGTAGTGGGGGTTGTGGAGAGATGTTAAGCAGAGGAGGTTGGCTGAGCACATGTGTTTGCATGTGTGTAAGGTAAATGAACTTTTCTTCTGTGTAGTTACTTTGTAACAGAGTTAAGACTTGGTTTGTACTGCACAAATCACCGTTCATTGAAGAGCCTTTTCCTGTCTCCTGTCCCTCAGACGTGCTTGGCTCTGCAGTCTGGTTTTATCAACTGCTGCACACTCCTGAACTTGAGCTGGTGTCAACATTCAAAACCTGAAGGTGGCAAGAGACTTGGGATGAGTGGGTGGATATGGCATGCTGAGCATGAGAGTTTTTGGAGGAGGAATATGAAGTGGAGCAGGTTTGTGTTCAGGATGAAAATGGGAGCAGTCTGAGTGTTGCAAGGGGCCTGTGAGAAGGACGAAGCTATGCTGAGAAACCAGGCTGTTGTCACAGAAGGGTTGGGAGGATATCAGGCGGGATGCTAACAGCCACCTAAGGCTTATTAATTTTTAGCACTGGTAACAAACTTCCTTAAAAAAGGAAACAAAGAAATTGCTGTGAATGAATGGAATTTGTTAGGGCTAGCTAGGTTTGTGATAGATGTGTGTCAGCAAAACCAGCCATTAAAAAATAAGTACTTGGGAAGTCTGTTATTCATCCTCTGTCTTTTCTGTGAATACTGTGATGAATCTGTCCTGAAAGCGCATTTTCTAGATGTGGCTTTTACTGCTACATCCTTAACTCGGTTACTTTTACAAAGAATGTGCTGGGAATAACATTTCTGATCACTTAAAAATAAGTAATGACTTTATGTTTTTAGCGTTATAAAGGGGATAAAATGAGAACTTGCAGCAGTTCCCTTTTCCAGGCTTCTTTGGTTTTGATAACTTCCTTTTGCTAACAGTCATCCTCTAAATCTAACCACATGATGGTCAGGTAAAGGCGTGTGGGAACACAGTAGGCATCTGTTTTTATCTGACACAAAGTCAGCGGTTTAGGCTTACAGAAGATTACGATTTATCAAGAGAGTATAATTATAAGCTGTTGTCATATGGTGGCACCCAGTAGTAATGATGATCTGTTGCTGCTGTCCTGGGATATGTACAAACACACTGTAAGAACAAGTCCCAGGACTTGATTTTATCTTCTCTGTGTACATGTGGTTGTATGGATCCATTAATGGATCATTAAAGTTCTCTGAAGCATATCTGCTGTCAAATTAAATGCTAATAAATGTCTGTTAATTATCACAGCCCTCTTTGCAATAATAAGCTATTAGAATTGAATTTACTGTGCCTTTTACTAGAGTGGGGGGAAGCCAACCTCAGCGTTTGATCCTCATCTGGTGTTTGAATGGGTATACACAATACAAGGCAAAAAATTGGCCAGAGTCTTCCTGATCCTGTCAGCTGCCTGTGTGGTGATGCTGTGGAAATGTTTTCTGCTCTCCTCCAAACTCAGCTGGTTTCTGTGCAGGAGTTGGTCTTGCCCCAGGCTTGCAGGAAAACAGCACCATGGTGCTCTGGATCTGCATCATTCTGGGGGTGCCTAAAAATGTGGTCAATGCTAACGTCCTTGGGTCATCCCAGGAATTAACCTGCCAGCTACCTGGAAAATGAGGGTGGTTCTTTATCTCTCCCTCTTTGTGTCTGTTATCGAGAGGTAGTAGTGAAAAGATGACAGTGAAGAGTCACACAGGAGATGAGAGTGACCAACAAGGAAAAAGTTTGGCGGGCATAGAAAGTGTAGCAGGATGGCAGGGAACTGGGCTAGCAGAAGGAGATATACTCATGACATTTGTCTCATGCTTCTGTGTACTTTACTTCAACCCTGTACTCTCTGAGTCATGTTAATCCTGGTATTGGTAGGTACAGCCTACACTAAGGTTATTCCTACCTTGAGGTCATGGCATAGGATCATTTATCTCACTTTCTGACAACTTTTTTTGTAACCCATACTGCCTTGTAGGTTGTTGATGAATTCATGGCTTTTACGGAGTCATGTCTGCTCCTGTACGTGTGCACACGCACACACTAGTACAAAATAACACCTTCAAAGCCCTCACTGGATAATCTTTACTGACATCAGTGAGCACTTCTTACTCATCTGAGGAATCTCGCTGACTTGAGAGGCACTTTCTTGTGAGTAGGAGTTTGCCAGCATTAGCAATGGTTACCCAGCCTGGCTAAATAGGGTGATATTATGACTTAGTCATCCTAAGTTTGGCATTGCCTGGGCACACACAAAAATGTACAAAAATTGAAAACAAAAAATGGTGTTATCAGGCCAGGACTTGAAAAATATGAAATTGTTTGTTTCAATTCTGTTATTTATGCTGGCCATCTGTTTAAAGTCATGCAAACAGAAATACCTGCAGTCTTGTAGGTACAAGTGCCTCTTTGGCCCCTCATAATGATGTAGAATGTTTTGTATTTATGGTAGTGCACTTTTGTCCACTTGCCTCCTTCAGGACACTGTGGGCTTGAATTCTCCTCAACTCTTTGTCATTTCTACCCACCAGTGTGGAGAATTCAGGGGTGTAGGTTAGGCCAGTTTCGTCCTCTGGGCATACAGGAGATAGACCTGCATGCTTTGAATATATTTGTTTAAACAAGAGGTCAGTTGTTAACAGAAAATGGAACATGACTTGTTGGGTAAAGGGAAAATGAAGGTGGAATTGTCATGATGATGGCTTTAGAAACAGATTGTTTTCTGAAGTTCCTCAAATATGACAGAAGACACCTAGCTAAGTACTGTTAAAAAAAATTCTTGCTAGCTGTAATAGCAGTAAGTGTAGATGAACTTAATGCCAAACATAAGAAAGCAATTTATTGGAGTGAATTCAGAATCCTGTAGTTGTTCAGTATTTCTGCTTCTTTTATCTTGATAAAGAACAGATTTCAGGTTTTTTTTTCTTTTTTTTCCCTTTTCCTACTTCTAGTTTTGCAGAAGTAGATTATTTGTAGTCCTTTATAGTTTTGAGGATATGCATTAGCAAGCATCAAATTAACCCTTGCAAGTAATTTTTTTTTTTTTTTTTGGTGTGTGTGTGTAGTATAAACACGATATATGCCTATACGTGTGGAAACAAAAGTCAGAGATTTATTTTAAAGCTACTGAGGTGAATATGTGGTGTTGGCAAGAACCAGAGCGTACCCTAAGGCATCCTTACATTGCCAGTTGGGATTTAAGCTCTTATACTAGTAAATTTTATTGTCTAGGTTAAAAGCCAAATTCATTCAACCAAATTAATCCCTGGTTCTTTTCCAGTGTTGGCAGAGTTTAACCAGGGACAAATGTTTGGTTAAACATTAAAGGATGCTATTGATTTGATATTTTTAACTAATATTAGAGTGAGTTCAAAATGAAAATAGGTTTTGAAGTTTTTGCATGGGGTTGCCATGCTGCCAGTAACAAAATTGATCTTTCGTTCTTTATTTATTTAATCAACATATTGCCATGAGTACAAAGCCTGTAATTTAACACTCATCCTTGATCTGGCAAGCTGATCCATGTAGGCAGATCCTAATGGCCCCTTGGAAGTCTATTGAACTGACTGCAAAGATTCGCTCATGTGGGTCAGTCTATACAACTGGGGGTTTGGTTTCAGAGGCAATTAGTGATTCACTGTTGCCTAATTTTGGAGCTCAGATAATTGCTTTGCAATCAGTGCTTCTATTTGAAATGTTTCTAACTAGGGTGTTAAAAGCAGGTAGTTCATAGTAAGTGGCAGGAGAAACAGTTTGTCTACTGCTTGAAACTGCTGTATTTATGTATTGGCATAATGTGTGTCGTCCATCCATACGTTTATGGATTTAGAGTCCTCCTGGAAGTGTCACGGATCCACAGTACGCCCGAGCACTCGATTTAGCACTTGATGCTCAGATGTAGTTTTCATATCTATAAAGTGTCAGGATCCTTACAGCTCCCCACTGGCTGTGTTTTTCAAGACCTTGAGGCGCTTGATACTCTTCCCAAGTCAGCCGTGATTTATTATACTCAATCAGAGAGGTCTGAGGTAGCTCAAATGACAGCATTGAGGTTATCCTAAGGGAGGCTGTCACAATCAGGATGATTTAAAAGCCACGTTGGGTATATAATGCAATCCCAGCGTGCAGGATAGCCCTGCTGCAAGGGGTTGCAGGTTGGGGGCTCAAGTCCCAGCTGATGCTTCCACTCAGGTGCCTGAAGGACGGCAAAGCTGCAGGTGCAAAGTCAGGAACTGAAGGAGCAGGTGGGACCATTTGTTCCTGTGGGTTTTTCTCAAAAAAGAGAGAGAGGAGAACATGAAAGAAGGTTTAGGAAAGCTAAAATACCAACTTACATAAATGAAAAACAACCTAATAAATGCAGTGCTGACATAGCATAGGTGAGATATTCTTGCCTGGTTGCTCCACGTGCCCCATTGTGACAGCTGGAGCGGTTGAGCAGGGTAGCACGTTGCCGCTCCCCTCCACAAGTTTTCATGTTGCAACTCCTATATGGATGTCTTCTGGCCAAAAACTATTCCCAGGCATCACTTCAGGAAGCATGTTTTGACACTGCCTGCTTGCATATGTGCTTGG
This sequence comes from Empidonax traillii, assembly GCF_003031625.1. Taxonomy (NCBI): domain Eukaryota; kingdom Metazoa; phylum Chordata; class Aves; order Passeriformes; family Tyrannidae; genus Empidonax; species Empidonax traillii. The sequence goes on along the minus strand of NW_020955389.1, from coordinate 143,637 downwards.
AGGAAGTCACTGCAGGTGTCACTGCAAAGACGACTCTTCTTTGGTGTGTGGCTGTGAGGTTCCAAGGCAAAGAATTATTTACTCTCCTTGCAAAAAAGCACCCCAAACTACCTCTTCCTCATTAAAAACTGCGTAAATTTTACAAACTGTATATCAACATAGGGTTTATCTGGGGGGAGGTGATTAATATGAAACATTGGGTTTAGAATTTTCTGGTCAAGGACATAATATTGCAAGTTTAAAATGTTTGGGGTAAACCAAAATGGTATTTTAACATTTTCAAGGAAGTGCTCGCTGCAATGTCGAGTATACCTGTTTTATCTGAAACTTTCTGCTATGAGCAGTTTTACTTAGTTGCGTAGTCCCACTAGGAATGTGCAAATATTAAGCTTGTAAGCAAGACTGGTGTATTCATTGGATCCCGTTATCAGCATCTGGAGACACAAATGGACGTGGAATCTTCCCCAGTGTAAAATGAGAAAAACTTTAAAAGGCTTTGAAAACAAAGTTCAAAATCCAAGGTTATTTTCAGAGAGCAAAAAATATACCTTCTTGCCCAGCCAAAAGTAGAGGTGCACTTGGGCTTAGAGATGGCCCTTCATTATGGCTGTTGGTGGAGAGGTGACCTTGAGAAGAGATCCTGGGCTAGGTGTGTTCCTCAGCCTGCTGTACCTCTCCTTTCAGGAAAGGTTTGGTATGGAATGGCTGAGTCAATATTGAGAAATGTGGTTTTTCAGTTTTGTTTGGTTTTAATCCGTATGCATTGTTTGTGTGGTTTGTTTTGGGTTTTTTTTTGGTGGTTGTGACACTGATAAATGTGAAAACCAGGTCAGCTGAGAGACATCATTAAGACGCTGGATGTGCTATCAAACTCTTGAAGAGTGAGGAGGAAGGGATTTGGTTGGGATGTAGCAATGGACAGGTATGCTAAAATGTGGTAAGACCAAGTTGATGCAGTCACCAGGGTGCAGTCAGATTTGATTGTCCTGTGCTTGGTTACTTGTCCTGTGGTTACTGACAGGTGAGGCATCCAGCAGTGTAGCAGGCGTCGGCCTGATCTTACAAATTTAATAATCTGGAGAGGTTTTGCAGCATAACAAACAGAGTTTGCATACTACTTCAGATAAACAAGATCTCACAAAGTAGAGGAGTTAAGATGTAAGTACTCTGTGTTTATAAAACAGTCACTTACTGTGGTGTAAGCTTGGTAGCCTATATAAACTTTTCTTCAGGATTGTTTTTTGTTACTTTATTTTTAAAAGCTATTAGGTGAATGAGAAGTTGTTTTATTTTTTTAAAATAAATATTGAAGATAAAATCAAGCTATTTTTTTTCCCCCTGTGCATAGGATGCAACCAGTGCAGGAGTACAAACTACAATGAAAGAGTAGTTTGCTTTATGCTAATGCAACAACATGGAAGTTCTGCCTCATGCTGTATGGGTCTCTTATCCTTTCAAGGCCAATGGGCTAGGCTTCTTAAGCAACCAAATCCCATAAGAGAAAGCTCCTGTCCCTCATGGCACGGTGTCTGTCTTAGCTGTAGTGGCCATTTAGTGGAGGGTAGAGCCCTGATGGAGGGATGGGGTGAAAAAGGTGGATGCATGAGGCCAGGGATATAGCCTGGAAGTGGTGGCTCACCTCCACTAGAATCGTTGAGACATTTTTGTTTGAGACATTTTGTTCTGGTGAGTGCTTTGAAGTCCTCTGGTGGAAAGCCTGCCTCCTCACCCCTTTCTTCACTTTCAGATAGGTAGGTTTTTCTACCTGCAATTTACCAGAAGTGTAGGTCTAGCTGCCTGTGCTCTACAAGACCAAAATGTTTCCTGTGGCAAACAGAAATCGCATACAGAAACCCATGTTTGAGTTCTCAGTTCTGAGTCTCTCTGTTCTTTCAAAAGAATAGGTTTGATTGGCACATTAGGTTTGAGAGCACATTTTTGTTCCACTCATTAAGCTTTAAAGGAAAAGATTCTAACTGTTTTATTCAAGACCCTGTAAAGTATTTAAGTCATCTTGGCCATCAGAGAAGGCCTGAGGGAGTTGGAAGGTGGAAAGGAAAAAAAGTACCTGTCTATTAAAAATACTGGCTTAGTGAATTTAAGGAACCTGTAACATTTTAATGACAAAACTCAAACAGCAGTTTCATTCCAACTGTTGACTGACATAGTCATTCCTCCTGTTGCAGCATCTGACTTAACTGTGAGGAAATACCAGAGTTTCTCCTGGTTGCTGATGGTGTCTTGGTGACCTAATGCAGTTATGTGTGTTTTTTCCCACTGCTGCCATTGGAAAGCATGTTGCTGCCTGTGCTTTTCTCCACTCATGGATAGAGAGGAGCGAACATCAGCATTCATGTCTGTGCTGCAGCCTTTTCTCAGTTAAAGCTGGTTTTGCCTCCTCTTGGTGAATGGTAGCCCATTTCTGGATGTTGAATGCTAGCGTCTTAGAATTCAGTTAGAAGTTTGGGCAGCCCTGTCAACCTTGGGCTTGTGAAAATTGCTACCCCAATGGGTTTATGGAGTTTATTTCTTCTGTTTGTTTTACAGTACTTGAAACTTGCTGCTGTTTGAATTTTGAGCAGGAAATTTTAGGTGCTAAATAAAACTTAAGTGACTCGTATAAATTATGAGGAAACCGGTTAACAGCTTTGTGTTTCTTACTGTTCTGGTTATGCCTACTAGGAACCTTTAAAGGAGTATATGAAGCTGTCAAGGATGTAAAATCAAGAGTCTTGTTCTTGAAGAGAAGAGACTTGGATAGCTGATGAAATCGCAGCCCTTGGGTGCTGTGGAGAAGTAAATTGAAGTCATTATGACATTATGGCAGAGAGCGTCTGATCTGCCAAACTGTCAGTGTTTGATAGACGTGGTATCTACTGACATGATGTTGCACGAGTGCCAGCCAGTTTCTCTCTCTGTCAGCGCAGTGTTGATACTGCCAAGTGCCTGTTATTCCCTCGAACTATTGCACGTGTAAAAAAAGCTGCTGATCAATACTATAAATGGGCAATTTATGTTTGGTGATTATCAGACGTGTATTGATCTGGCTTTTGGTTATGGGTGTGTTACGTTAGGAAATCTGTGATTGAGACAGTTGAAGTATTGGTAACAGATAATTCCTCTAAATTACAACATAAACATTTGCAACACTTAATATCTTGCAAGATATAAATAGTTTCCTGACAGCTTTTCAGCATCAGTTTCATTTGGAAGCTGAGTCACTAACACCCTAAAATTTAGGAGAAGAAAAATCAGTGAAAGTATCAGGAAGTGACTTTTTTTATATATATATATGTTCAGTGTGCTTTTGTTTGTTTGTTTGTTTGTTTGACATAGCACAAATTGAGCATTCCAAGGAAGTCACTTTACTTCTCTGCTATGACTAAATGCCTCCAAAATGAGTTTGGAAGCAGGTTCTGAAAATGGAGATGCAGCAGAAACAAAGGCAAAAGTTGAAAGAGCAGTCGCTGATGTTATGCAAGATAGCAGATGAGAAATGATTCAGTAATGGTTACAAGCATTCATACAAGGGGAAGAAAACCCACCCAGATTGCCACTTCAGAATATTGATTCTACACTTGAAAAATGAACTGCAGCTTATTGCATCCAAGTTGTAGAGAATGCTATCCACAGATCCAGGGAGAGGTACAACAGGAGGGTTTTTGCTATGTGTTTAGACAACAAAGTAATCCACAAAGGATTAAAGGACGTCTCATGTGAAGTCATCCTCTATTTAATGCTCATTCAGAAATGACTGAATATATTTTGGAGGGTTAAGGATATTTCTGCCAGTCTATGAGTATTCAAAAGAAGATCAAAGCTCCAGTCTTTTATTAGCAACCTCTTAAAAAGGGTGTGTGCTTTGTGTCGTAATTTCTAGGAGTTTGGTTTTGTTTGGTTGTTTTTGGTGTATGATAGTTTATCATCTCTAGAACAATGCAAAAATTAGTTATTCAGGTAAAAACTGTAAACTCTGGATGACCTAATTAAAGATTTCTTTATTTGCACTCCTGTGTCCTGGTATTAAGTATTCCCTTACTCAGAAGAGCTGAGTACTTGGAAATCCCATGGCAGTCAACCGAAAATGCAGTAATAAGCACTTTGAAAAGCAAGCTTTCCTTGTTAAGCACTTAAACATGATGGCTTGTAGAGATACCTAAGGTGTGAAAAGTGTTTGCCAAAATTAGTAACCTAGTTAGTATCTCCAGAGCCAATTAACTGTTTTAAAAATATTTGCACATCATTTGGGAAATTTCAGGTTTGGTCTCAAATAATTCTAAATATTGTAAGTATTTTTGCTTAGAGCAAATGAGTAGAATTTGATAAAGTGTTTTGAGTACTGCCTTTTTGGAAGAAGTTTTCCAGCTTCACAGTGAAATCTCTTGATTTCATTTTTTGTTAAATCTATCATGTCATGATTCTACTCACACTTAATAAGTATGAGTACTTTTGAAAATAAGAGTAACCCCACTGGACTTAAGCAGATTATTTGTGTGTGTGAAGTTACTCAGTTGCGTAAGTGTTTGCAGAATTGGGTCTTGTGTAAAGTTTCCATTAATGACTTAAATTTCTTTTTGTTGCATTCTTAATAACTTCTTTTTTTTTTTTAAGATGTCTGAAAAGCCTGTATTTACAGCACCGCCCACTCTCTGTATTTGGTTTCAGAAAGGAAAATCATTTTAGGTCAGCTTCTGTTCCTGTAGAAGGAAAAAAAGTAATGTGGAAATAGAACGGATTTTGGCTTTATGCATATTTCATCAGTGATACAATGGATTCATTCATAAACTTTTAGTAAGATGTATTTTGGTGTTTTTCCTTTCATTGTAAAACTTAGGTACAAGTTTTCCTGGAGAATTAACACGACAAAAGCCTTAATTTAGAGTTATAATTACAGAAAGACTACTTTACCATTCAGAGCAGTTTAATGGTTTTATGTGAAATGAGGAGGTGGATGAGGCTTTCTCTAATGCAGGCCACTTTAGAACACTGTGAATAATGTGCATCGGATAGTTTTGTTAAAGAAGTACACACCAAAACATGGAAGTGCCAAACCTACATGTTTTAGGAAAGAGTATTCATGAATGAGCAGTTTTAAATACATCCTGAAATAGTTCCATACAGTATGGACAAACTGTGAGGCTCAGGACATTCTAGATTTCCTAGATTTCCTCAGACATTATAAAATATTTCTTGTTATTAAATTTTAAGCAGGATTCACTATGTGTCCTTTTAAATAGTTGTTCTGGGAAATACTTGGAAGTTTAATGGTTTCAGATGCCTTTTAGTTTGCTCTGCAGACAAAATAGGGCGTTTTTGAAGTAGCAGTTGAAGCATACTGAACTCCCATACACGAAAGGTAGACCAAAAAAGTACTTCCCTCAAAAACTCACACTATAACCTGCCTCCCTCTGCCTTTCCCCGCTTCCTTCTATATGCAAGAGAATTTTTTTTCCTTTCTATGTATGCATTATTTGAGTACTTATTGCTAAATTATCTGATTAACTCTTGTACAAAAAAAAAGCAAATGAGGAGCCTTGCAAAAAGCATAGCTGAAGTTTTCAAAGGAACCTCTATAATACCATTTCTAAGACTTGTCGACTACTTTGAAAATTTTAGTTTATGCCTCTTGCACTGTCTGCCTGTGTTGTGAGTCTGTGCATGGTCAAGGATGAAAAATGTACTATGTAGTAAAACTGGCTTAACGTCTCTTTCAAATTAAATGTAGTCATTGGGGAAAGATTGTTTTAGGCTCAGGTTGTTTTACCAGTATTCTATGTTGAACTTATATTCAAACCCAGCATTGCCTGTTAGCAGTCTGTGGAGTTGGAGGGATGCTTGAGTGAAAAAAAATGTCTTCATGTGGCTGGGTGCAAGAATGAGCTGACCTCTCAAAGACATTTGACCTGTGGAACTTAATATACCAAGATATTATCACAGTAAAACATTACAGCTCAGGCTAACTAGGAAGGTTATGACATATGACTTCTGACATAAGAGGGCTACTCAAAACATGAGGTCAAGAAGACACCTTTTCAGAGGAGTATGCTGCTGAGTACTTCTGAATTATTTTGCACCTTCTGAAGTTGGGGTCCTGGTCTCATTTCTTACTGCTTTTCTTAGATGAAGTATGGCTCTTGTTTTAGAAAAGGTATTTTTTTCCTCTGACTCACTGCCGTAGTGGCTCAGATTTTAAGGAAATATCCTCATGATTATGCATGCTCTGTTATTTCAATAGCAAATATGAACAGTGTCTGTCACAAAAGGGAATTTATTCCAATAAAATTGATTTTTTTAAAGAAAACAGTGCAGCAGTTAAGCTCTAAATCAGCCGTAGTGAAACCACAGTGTACTTGCAATGTCATCAAAACTACACTAAATTGTATAACAATGAATGGTGACCTGGCAGCACTTGCACTTGATTATCCTCAGAATTTTTGTACAAGAGACTCCAGTTCATATTAGAAACCAACTCTATAGTATTAGGAAAGCCAAACACTGCTCCGGTCTGCAATTTGCATATCACATGTTCCCTTAAAGAGTAGTTTTATTAAACCAACCATTACTTGCAGATGATTTTTAGTAATACCAAATCTAAGGCTTTTTAAAAAAAATTTTTTCTCCCCTCAATGATGAAACAAGTAGAAGCAGACAGACTTGCTGCATGTTGCTTCTCCATTCATGGAAAAGATGAATTCAGAACTGTCAAGCCAGTTTCCTGTTTAAATTGCTGGATTTTTTTTTTGTTGCCCAGAACTGGAATTCAGATGAAGCAAGAACCAACTATTTCTCTCTGACCTTGACACATACTTGCTTTTCTTGGCCTGCTGGAGAAATGTTAGAACAAACTTCATGGCAAGACACTAAGAGAAAATTAAAACCTTGCATGTAGTTGTTGGTTTTGTTTCTTTAGAGAAGTGATTCAAATATTTGTAAATAAAAAGACTTGTAACACTAGCGGGAGTGCTGTGAGTGCTAGAATTGATGGGTGAAGAACTGTGGTTTTGCACACATTTGATGATTGATTTTTGATCATTATGGAGACTCTCCCTGGAAAGATTTTATTGTGCTGAATGAATGAGATTAACTTTTGGCTTCACCCTTTGTTCTTGTAAGGTACTTTAAATGAGGAGTGCCTCCAGTGCTCAGCAACTGTGTTTCTTCATTTAGAGCTTTCACCAGTGGAGATCAAGAACAATAATGTGGAGATAACTTAATAAAAATGCATAGATGTTGTTTAACTTACTTGCTCAATAGACCAGAGACTGGGAATATGAACTGGTGAAGCAATAAGCATTCTTCTAATAAAGAAGCATTTACAAATGAAATAGCTCTTAAATTCGGTATTTCTGTGCTGTGCTAAAGATGTGCTGGTTTTTTGTTCCTTGGAGATAAGTATGTTTATGTCAAAGGGTTATCAGAGTAGTTTAAATATTTTTGTGTTACAGATCCCTTATAAGGAAATGTAAAGTGATACAAAGTGGTGGTTCAGTTGCACTCTCCGGTTATTTGATGTATACGGAAACTTAGTTCACTTCAGCTCTGTGAAAAATACCAATCTAATAATATCAGTACAAAATATGCGCCTTTTCTCTAAGCTGGACTATGAATTGCTCTTTTTTTTGCAGTACACGCATGAGCTCCATATTGGCATAGCTCACCCCTGTAATTAGCTGCTACCGCAGAGGTGTGGTGGCCAAGGGTGCAAACTTTGCAAATGCATCCCTGGATCTACGTGTGTTGTTTTGGTTTACAATGTTAATGCAGATGACAGACATTGTTAATGTAGGGTAATTAAAGTGCACATCTATAGCTTTCTGACATCTCTGCAGTTTGTTTTATTTTAGGCTGCAGGAAGCATTATGAACTCTAAGAAAGCTGTAAAGAGAGGTTAACAGAAGTTACTGAAAACAATTTGAGATTTAAATGGGAAAGCCTGTAATAGTATAGCTGTTTCTCTTATTTAGATATTTATGTATATTTAATGATTTCTGAACTACTTTTTTCAAGAGCTTATATAGATTCTGGGTTAGGAGAAATGCTTTAAAATCACTGTTGGGATGAATGTTGATAGTAGATGAGTCCAATTCTTTTTAATGATTTAAAACTGTTGTTCAGTTAAGTTAGACCTTGCTGCACTGGTACACTTCTGGTCATTACTTTCTTTTGGCAGGATTTCCTGAACAGTTTGCCTTCATTAACAGCTACCAAGTGACTCTTAGAAAATAATTAAAATTTCATTTGATGGTGTTTGTAATACGATGGCCGTATTGTTGCTGTAAAGTGAAATCAAATGCTTGTTAGCCGCAAAATCTCTACAGATGAGCTTGGCTGTTTCAAATAGAGAAACCATTGGTTTTACAGTGAAAGCTGTGAAGTCTGGTGTGTCTGTGCAAGTACACTGATCATGTCCACTCTTCATAGTAGCATTCCATTTACGCAAGAAGTGAGTTTGTCACTTGAGTTCTATGGAGTCACAAGGAGCACGTCTCAGAAGCCTCTTATGGGCAGCCATGGCAGTGTCTGGTTTGTAGTAAGGAAGATGTCTGTGTTCCTGACAGCCTGTGCAGTGGAAGTTGTGACACAGAAACTGAGCAGGTAGCAGAGTGGGAGATGTGTGTGTGTTTAGAGCTTTTTTTTTTTTTTTTTTTTTTTTTTTTTTTTTTTTTT
>NW_020955389.1:23215-134912 GCF_003031625.1 Empidonax traillii | reverse complement strand
CTCTGCTGGAGATGGTGGCTCTGTGCTGGGTGGCTGCAGCGCCAGCTGTTTTGCAACTTGACGTGAAAGATAAGACTTGCTCTAAAATTCTGCGGCCACATAAAAGTGATTCCCCACCCTTCAACGGGAGGTGGCTGAGCTGTAAGATCTGAATGCAGGAAGGCCTTCACCTTTTTCTTGTACGGTAGGAGTTGGCTTGAGATTTGTTATTAATAGTTGTGGGAACATAAGAGTGTCTGAACTGGATCAGGTTGAAGGTTCATCTGCTGCATCCTGTATCTTATCTCTGACAGTGCTTGGTAGCAGCTGCTTGGAGAAGGAGCATGAGAAGTAGGACAAACCTTTGGTGGTAACTCCTCCTGGGGAACTCTCCCAATTTGACCAGTTTGCAGCTCAGTGACTAAGCTAGAGGTGATGTCTGTGTCTTTTTGGTTTCTTAGCCCTGCATGGGCTTTTCATTCAGGAGTTTGTCCATTTGCAAATACTGATCCTCATTTGAATTGGTTAGATGGTGGTGAGATTCTAGGTGAATTGGGACTTTCTTGAAATTTTGGATGCCTTGGTTTCCAGTTGATCTGCACCTTCTAGGCTCAGGCAAGGCTTAAAAAGAATTCTGGTGCAAAATGAAATAATTCCACATGTATAAGGAAGATAAATATTAGCCTTGCACTTAACAAAAACTGAAGGCTTGGTGTCTCCCTTCTCGTGTGGGCGTAGGTGTGCAGTGACTCCACTAAAGTCATGGTGGTAAGTCAGGAGAGACACCTGTCTGACTCAGAATTTGACTCACAATTTGTAATCAAAGCCTTGAGTCTTCTAAACTTCTTGTAAGATAGCAGTCTTTCTGCAAGCCCTGAGATGAGAGAAAATTGTTGATTAAATGAGCTGTATTAAACTGCCATAACAGGGTTCCCAAAGAGGTGTTTTCTCATGCAAGAGGTACCGTGTTGACCAGTGATGGGGCCACATGGTGGCAAAACACCACTTCAGAGTCTGGACCAGCCTCTGTTCGTCCAGTTATTTAGAAGACAGTGTGAGGAAGAATCTAGATAGAGGGGTGAGACCACCCTTTTCGGTTTGTTGTCTGAAGCATATGGAGGAATGTTGTCTTCACAAGGTTAAAGTTGATAATATGCTGGAGAATAAATGGTGAAACAGATGCTATTCTAGACCTTATTTTCCAGCATTATTGCTGTGTCTCAGAGGGCGGGTCTGTTGACTTCTCTTTTATGGAATATGTAATAGTTTGTGTTGAAACAACCTAATCTTTTCCTCTCCCTGGTTTCGTTGTTAGCAGATGCTGCAGCTGCAAATGACAGTTTTGCAAATGACAAACCTAGTGAGACACAGTGGGTTTTGTCTGCTCCCTTAGAGCTATTTGTCTTACAATGGTGGTGTCACCATTTATTCTACCTGTATGCAGGGCTATAGATTGAGGTATTTTAAAGCCATTCAAAGGTTTTGCAATATTTGTGCCACATTTGCACCAGAAGGCACCTGGCAGATTTAGCTGGCCTAAGCAGTATATTGCACTAGATCTCTGTCAATGGGTTATCTAGATTTTTATATAGCCTCAACAAAATAATGGTTTTTTAACACTGTATTTTATCTTTAGTGTTCTTAATTTTGTTACATCTAGTCAAAAGCATTACAGAAAATACTTACGAACCTAGATCTCAAATGTTATATACCTAATAAAATATTACTTTTTTCCAAACAAAATAAAGTAGTTTGCTTTCTTTTGCCTAGTTTTTTGATTACTTGTAAATGCTGTGAAGTTAGTGGAGACTGTGTATGGTCTGTACATCTGACTGGCCATCCACTGAATGCATATGTGCAGGTATTTTTCTGTCCCCCTGTGTTGCATGTTTATAGGTAAGCTCTTGTAGCCTTCTGAGGAGTATTTTTTGAGTGAAGCAGCAGACCAAAGGAATACCGCATCTGTTTGCTTCAGTTATGGTGTTCCCATGTAACAGTTTTGTCAGTGGAGATGGTAGGGATCATTTCCATAGTGATCAAAACCTCTTTTTCTATACTCCAGTGGTTCCCAAACAGAAGATGTAAGCTTTGGAAAACAAAAATTTCCTTGATTTTGTCGTCGTTGGAAGAAGCTTGAGATATGACTGAGTATACTGTAAAAGCTCAAAAGACAAATAAGAAAATCCACAGCTAAGTTATGTTCAAAAGCCTCTCTGAAGTTTATGGATATATCATGATATTTTAGTGCTGACCCATGAGATTTAGTGTTCTGAGTTGGCAGTACTAAAATAATAATTTTTATTGTGTTTTCTATGCAAGTTTTATCCAAACCTGGTTTTGGTTATAGTTTTTAAGTAACACCTTGACTTTTAAATTGAATCAATCACACGTGGGAAGTTTAGGAGACACTTGAAAGCCCGTCAGTAGAGAAGTGTGACAGAATGAGGAACGATACATTTGATTGTAAAGCTGTATTTTCAGAGTTGTGACGTTGAAAGGAGTTGTCATGCTTTATTACAAGCCTGATACAAGGATTTAATGAAAAAGGTTTCCTTATGTTTAGAAAATGCTTGATTATAGATAAGGTGGTGTACTTTTGACCCCATGTAGTAATAATGCTATGTGGGTTTTTCCTCCAAGATTGTGCTTTTTACTGCTAGTCAGGTTGTGAGGCTTGCTTTTTTTTTTTTTATTTTTTTTTATTTTATATATATGGCAAGTTTTTTCTTGTGAGAAAAATTCAGATTATAAACAGTGGCTTTGAGAAACATACCCATTACCTAAGGAAGTAAATAGGGGTGTGCTTATCTAAACCTGTTAAAAAAAAAATTCCAAATCCTCTAAAGTATTAGCAAACATTGTAGCTGACTATTGTAAACCTGCCAAAATTAGGTTACATCTGCCTAAAAATGTGCTTTTAGTCAGACATTTTCTATAACTTTTGCTTGATATTTCTACTGAAATATGAACCTCCTCAGCATAGATTGCTTCTTTTTATTTGTATGTTCTCTGTTTAGTGCTGCAAGTGGAGTAGCCATGGAGTACTAAAGATAATATATAGATATAATTGGTTTGTTTTGGTAGTAAGAAGTGTCAAATAACTGTAGCATGCACTGTTTATATACGGAGCGAGTATAATACTGTGGTGTTATATCATGATTATTTAGCACTGTCTAGAATGTAAAAGTATATTAAATAGGTAGTAGGTGGGTAATAAATGGGTGAGATGCAGAGAAGTGAAAGTGATGATAAAGATGCGTAACAAAAAATAGGAGAATGGTCTTTATGTGTGTGGCCAAGACAAATGGTGTTTGTGTGTTAGGAATAGCATCACAAAACATCCCATAATGAACCACCCATGCTGTAATCCATGCTTATTTGTTGTGTAACAGGTTTAAGGATTTAGCAGTGTGGCTCAAATTCTGCTCTCGGAGTTAAAGATTCACAGTTACGTTGTGCTTCTCTGTTGGAAAATCCACTTGCTTCAGCATTGCCCTGAGGGGTAAAGGAGTAGACTTCTGTTTGCAGAATGGTAGAATGTGTGATATAAAGCAGCATGCACATTCTGGAGGAAAGTGAGTTTGGAAAGCTTTCATATCATACTTACAGTTCCAGGTGTAGAAAGAGACTAACCCCTGTAAGAAGAGTACCTCACCATTAAGGATCTTACACTTTAATTTGATTTTCTGCATAACTCACATTTTTTCCAGTTCCTTGTGAAGAAATGGAGAGAAGTGTGGCACTTGAATTTTATTTGTCCTTATTTTTCTTGCTTGTTGTATATCCAGTAAATACATAACACTGGCTGGAAATCTGGGTTTCAGAGAGGCTAGAGGTTAGTTATGTGTGATTTATGCCTTGTTAGCTTCTTTACTCTCTGATGGTCGTTTTGGTTAACCAAGAGATGAACTCTGGCTAGGCAGAAAAGGGGATTAGTTTACTTTTGGGGCTTATGGGAAAGAAGCTATTTCTCAACTTCTCTCTGTGCCTCTGATGAAAAGAGGGACTTAGACTCTTTGAAAAGGTGAATCTTGACTTTATAATGATAATTTGCTCTTAGAAATTATTTGAAGTTGGAACATTTGGCACTGTATAAAAGTACTTAAAAGAGTGCGTATTAAGGATCCCAAGTCCCTGCCTTGAGGAATATACATACCAATTAGAACATAGCAATACCTAGTGCACATATTACACATTAGGGGGAAAAACCCAACAAAACTGAGTGATGGATTTAATTTTGGAAAATACTTTTGAGTCACTTGTGGAAAATATGCTTTTAAGAACGAAGGAAAAATATAATGAAATATAACAAAATACAATAAAAAAACAGTTCTAAATGTGGTTTCAGGAAATGAAGTTGAAAGTGGGAAAGTGGGAAACCTGTATAAAAGATGTCTTAGGGAGAGTGATTCGCTGCCTAAACAAAAGAGGTGGGCAGCAGGTGGAACTGTGTGGGTCCTTGAAGAAGAGGAATGTCGCTTGAACAGGTGAGGCATTTGACACAGGTGTTGGCATCCTTTGATTTTTGGGAGAGCGGCAGTTACTGAATAGACAGATGGGAACAAGTTCCAAGCTCAGTGGCTGCAAATGCCTCTGTTGTAACTGATGATATAAAAACCTGAAGAGTGGCCATCTCCTAGGGAGGACGACAGAAAGGGGAAGGAGGAGCCAGTTCAGACTGTGCTGAAATGTCCTGACAAGGAAGGAGCCAGTGAGCAGGGACTGAAGCCATTGCTAAAGAGGGAGGGCCCAAATGGAAGAATTAGTCATGAAGGGCCCAAACAGGTTTGGGAGAAAGAGAAGGTGAAGGTGCTTATGGAAGAAGCAGAAGTTTGGGGAAAACTGAGAAAGCAGAGCTGAAGAGCAGGCAGGCAGAAAGGGAAGAGTGGGGAAACGAAGTGGCTTTTAAACTACATCTGCGGAATAGCAGTAGCTGGGGAAGGGATGGTGTGCCTGGCAGCCGGCTGCAGGTGATCCAGAAGGGATCTGACAGGCAGGCAGTGTGCGGGGATAGCCGGGGCTTGGAGGCGTAGTGGTGACGAAGGTGGGGTGGAGCCAGGTATGAGAGTAGCAGTAAGGAGGTCAGTGCCACTGAAGTGGTGTGGGTGGGAGTGGACTGCACAGGGACATGGGCTGCGGTGGAAATGAAGTGACACATGGATAGTAATGAGGGTGTATTGAGTTCTCTGTTATGAAGAGTGTGAGAGGAGAGGGTCTTGGTGTGTAAATGTGGTACATAGACTCATTTATTTGAAAGGGGTAATAAAGTTTAACTATAGTATTTTGTGATGCAAGCAGATTTATGTTCTCAGTGTATGTAATTCCTGTTTCTCCTACCAGTTCATAGATTTGTCTTGCAAGTTGTAGTTGTATGGAAAAATAAATAAACTGGCAGCAGCCTGTGCAACAGACCTTTCTTCCTTGCAGGCTTGCTTGCTTGCTATCCTGTGAGTGATAATTTCAGAGGTTTTGTTTTGTTTTGAAGTAGTTGCTCAGCATTTGTGTGTTGAGGCTGTTATCAAGAGTATCTAAGTAGGGATGGTTTTTGTTCCTTTGCCTTTTTTGTGCTCTAAATTCTGCCTTCCTGTTCCCAAAGCCAGCAGTGAGCAGTGAATGGTTTTGTGGATAGATGTTCATCCAGGCCTTTCTTTTTCATAGAGAACGTAACAACAGAATGATTTTCTGCACTTCGGTAAATTTCTGTCTCTGGAGTTCTGGGAAAATGACTTTATACACTGTAGGTGAGGGAGGGGCCCAAAAACTCAAAGCCTTTGATTAAATGTCAAAGAGAGGGGAAGTACATGTTCAGAGTAGTTCAGAACCGAGTTATTGGGGTTTATCTTGTGATTCCACAATGTCCTGACTTGTGAGATTCTGAAGCATGCTTTACACTGTGCCATAGTGAGAGCAAGGTTAACAGGATTGGTAAAATGTGACTTGAAATTTTATTTATAAGGATTGGATGGAATGTTTGTATCTTCGCATGATACATTGCGGTGATGTTCCACAGAGATAGTTCAGCACTTCATACCAAAATAAGCCAGACCAACTGACAGCAGAAAGATTTGATTTTAGGTTTAGTTTCTTTTCTCCTGCCTGGAAGCTTTGAAATCCAGAAAAAGTCATCTTGTGCTTTGTATTTATTTGACATACATGACTATTGCCTTCTTCCCTTTGTGTTTAAAAAGGTAGATAAATGAGGAGAAAAGTAGTTACTTTAGTGTACAAGTCAACTCATGCTTTATGGTAATGTCACTTTTATTGTACTGGCTATATCTATTTGCTTTTCTATGCTGACAGTGACAGGCCAGTACATGATTCAGTATATTTCAAAGTTTGATTTGTACTGCAGAAAACTCCAAAACGAATTGTTGAAGTAATGAAGCAACAACTGACATCATCTCATCTTTAACATTGCTGGTGAACTTAGGAACTTGTGATCCTTTTTTTAAACTACTAGCAGCTAGGAGTCTTATTACATGTTCATTATCACAAATTACGCTTGTGGATGAATCGATCTTGAGAGGTACTGTGTACCTTAGCGTAAAGAAAGTGAAATGAAGGCATATCTGAGACACTGTCTATCCAGAGATTGGCCTTCAGCAGTGTCCTCTGCGAGTTTGGGACTGGTGTTACGGAGCCAAAGCTGTGTGCAGTTTAAGCAACACAGTATCTCCTGAGTCTCAGGTGGTGTAGAACAAGCTTCAGCTTGGCTGGTTTGAGATCCCTGAAGTGAAGTGTCTTTGCTTGGGCCTGGGCATAGTCTGAATACTTGACATTCAGAAATGTTGCAGAGAGTGGAAAAAGTGTGATTGAAAGTCTTAATGAATTACCTGCTTAAGTTCTTAAACGTTTAAGAAAGCTTCCTAAAATAGAGCTCGTCCATACTGTTTTCTGCTTTACAAGAGCTTACAGTGAAATATATTTATATATTGACGTCTATACATATATATACACACACAAAAAAAGCAACCCAACATCTGCAAATGAGGTTTTGGTGGTGTGTGTTTTGTGAGTTTTGTGTTGCTTCTCAGAGTTAAGCAGTGCTATCTCAGAAGGTAATGTTTAACAGAATGCTTTTATGGCTTATTGCATATGATTATACCTTCCTGTATTTCAGGGCACAGTTCCTCTGCATTTTCCCTCTGCTTTTTCTCCTTCTGTCCCACTCCTCCCCCACCTTCCCCCCCCCCCCTCTTTTTTTTAATGCAGTCTTTTTGCTCTTTCTTCTCTCACTGCTTTACAATTCCTTTATAATAGTGTGGAGGGGGGAAAAGTAAGTAAACAACTTGCTGGTATTACTTCAGAAATAATTTTTTGTTACAGTAAGACGTTAGTAGTTAATCAAAGCACAGTGCTGTAATTCTAAGTCTGTTAACAGGTTAACGCTTGGCAACACTTACATTTATAAGGTAATGATTTTATTGTAGCAATTTGAGCAGCAGGATAAATTAGGTATGAGTGAAATTAATTTATTACCTTGAATTTCTTAATTCTCCACACAGCCTGTTTTTTAACAGTGTCCCATAGAAATAATATTTACCTTCCATTGACCTGATGAACACATAGCTGTAGCTAGTAAACTTGCTTGGTATTAAACATACAACTTTTTGCATTTGAGGTCTGCCACGGACAAGTTGTTACAGCGCTGTATGAATCTACTAAAGCACTGAAGTTTGTTCCTTAATGGTGTAATTGTTAGTTGTGTCAAGAGTGGAATTTGGGCACTTAGGACAAGGCTGCTGCGTAACTTTTGCTGGGGTAGGAAATCAGCAATTCAAAATGTTTACTTTTAATTATGCTTGTGTTTTTCTTGTATTCAGGTCTTGATTTACACAGCACAAAGGCATTCCAGTTTTAGCTAGTGGTACAGCTTCTGAATTGATACAAATTGATTTCATGGCACTGTGTGCACTTATGGCAGCTGTGAGGATGTGGTTTGTGTGTAGGTTGCATTGACGGGGCAGATGAAAGAGGCAGCAAGAAGGGGTGTGTGTGTGTCTGGGTGTGTGATGCACTGCACTCCTGCATGTTACCATTTGAAGATACAAACTGAGCCCATAACAGAGCATACTGGGAGGAAAATACCCTGCCCATACAGTTTGAAATCAGCCCCCACACTGAAGATGGTCATGTTACAACTCCGTGTAAATTGGTCTGCAGTGGAAACCCTAACAAGATCATTAAATATAAAAGCACTATTGGGTGCTGGGAAAATACTGTGCTGCCCATATATATATGCATCTCCATAGACATGCATGAATAGACAGCATCAATGCCATCGATTTGAATAAGGAGGTAATACACAGTATTGAGGTGACTTTGCTTGTAACTGACTGTTTGGTTTGAAACTATCAGAACTGTAAGCTTTTCTTCAATTTTTAATTCTTAGTCTTGGGGAATGGTAAGCCACTAAAGTAACTCCTGTGGTGGGTGTGGCCAAATAGGAAAAGATTACTGTTACATGAAGTAAAATGGAGGCTCTTTTTTTTATTGGTTGTGTTTTTTGTTTTTGATTGTTTGATGGTTTTCTTTAATTTTATTTTCTTTATTTTTTTTTATGTTAAGAGTTTTGGGGTGTTTTTTTGAACCTAAGATGAAGCTTATTTTCAGAATTAATGATACTCTTACAGCTTGTCAAAATAAGAGCTTTTGACTTGCCAATATATATCATTAATGACCCTAGGAAAAGAAAAATCACATCTGCACTAGTGCAGTTCTTGGCTTTTCTAGGACTGATCAATAATCACATTGTGCATTCATTCTCGCTAGCCCCCCACCCCGCAAGGTCAACTTTAACTACTAGTCTTTACATTTCAGAAAAAGGACATAGACTGCCTTATGCATTGGTAATATCAGTCTCAGTGTTTCCTTTGGGTCTAATTTACTGTTACTCATAAAAAAAACCGCAGTAACTTTTTTCTTTCTCTCTCTCTCTTTTTTTTTTTTTTTTTTTTTTTTTTTTTTTTTTTTTTTTTTTTTTTTTTTTTTTTTTTTTTTTTTTTTTTTTTTTTTTTTTTTTTTTTTTTTTTTTTTTTTTTTTTTTTTTTTTTTTTTTTTTTTTTTTTTTTTTTTTTTTTTTTTTTTTTTTTTTTTTAAATCTAAGGACTTTATCTGTAATTTTTCAAGAGAACTTTTCTCCTCTATTGCCTTCTGGTGCTGCGTTGAGAGGTCTAGATAGGAATTGAACTGAGGATGCTGAGCTTTGCTATGGTTGTGCTGCTTAAATGGATCCTCTCTTGATTGTATTGTAGCATGTGACAATGACAATGGGAGAACAACAGTTTCAGGGCCTCATGTCTGGATGGTAATGCAGCTGCTGCATTAAAGTCTTGTTATGGTTGACCAGTCACATTTGGACAGTTATTTCTAATTAGGAGTTCTTATTTATGTTGCATTAGAAAATAGTTTGAAGCAAGCTGGTAGATGTTTGGGTGAAGTTAGTTCGTTTTCTCCCCCTTGCCTTGAAAGATTAATGTTGCTTTTTGCTTTTTGTTTTGTCCTGCAGCCAAAATAAGTAGACTTGAAAAAATCTTGCCTTTAATATAAGTGCCTTTTTTTTTTTTTAATATAATGTAGTGGTCTCCAGCGACTACTGTAAAATAAAGGATTATTGTGGGTAGTTCTGTCTAGTTTTAAGTCTTGTGATGGCATTCTGTGATTTCTGCATTGTTTTTTTTTTGACCATGAAAGTACTAGTGTTACTGGTTCCCTTTTATTCATTTCTTCATATTAGAGGGGAAATGTAGTTTGTTCATAATGGATTATTGATTGGTCTGTGAACAGCAGAAGCCCCAAGGCCTTGTCATCAATGGTACTTACTCTCCCAATAGTGAATGCGTTGCTTCATGCAGCCATTTGCAACCTCAGTCTGTAGAATATAAGCCTGTAATTGTTACTCTTGTGCAGCACAGTTTTTAGGGAGAGGAACTCTTCATTGTCATTATGGGATTTTCCCCCTCAATTTGTTCAAAGAATAGTCCCTTTGTTTTGGTAGCAAGATAAAGCTTGTCCTGGATGTTAATGATACATTTCAATTCATTGCTTAGAATACTACAGTGTAACTAGTAAAGTACATTTCTTTGTCTCTCAGAAGACAAACACGCACAGTATAGTAAAACACAAAATATGTACTGAGTGGGTGACAGCTTTGTGTTTCTCAACATATTCCGTAGCAGTGTGAAAGCAAACTCCCTCCCACTCTGCCTTGCTCTCGAACTGCCTCTTTGAGGAGCCACGAAAAAATCTGGGTTACAGAGGTTTTGTTGATTTCTGTTTTGAGAGCGATCACTTCACTGCAAATGCCTACCTCCATCTTCTTCAACATTTGTGTTTTTACCTTTATTTCAGCATATTCTCTCCCTTGCGAAGGGTGCGGCTTCGGTTGAGAAAGGCCTGACTCTGCTTTCCCAGCCCTGGCTGCTGCTCGGAAGCCTGCTGCAAAATGTCATTAGCTCATGGAGGGAGAGAGACACAAAAACACATGATCTATTGGGAGAAGCTCAAAACAATATCTCAGAGTTCAGACAGCAAACTTTGCAAATGGGAAGAGCTTCACCAGCAGCAGGGGAAGGCTGGTAGAAAATAGTGAAACAAAAAACTATTGCAAAATGCTGCCGAAGGATTTTAAAAAGCCTGAGTGGAAATAGACTAATAGAAATTTCTTGTTTGTTTTTCCAGGAGCTTTTTATTTTTCTTTTTCAGTCTTGTGTCAGTTTTGGCAGGCTTAAACAGACTTTAGGAGGTCTGTTGTCAAGATTGCCGCTTTTAATAACTGAATACATTTGAAAATTTGACAGTCTTCTATAGCTGTCTTGGGATTTTTGGATAGGTTTTTACTGGGTTAGTCTGGATTACTCTAAGAAAATCAGTTCAGAGTTATGCTGCCTTTACCTTTATAGGTTGCAGAATGCCAGAATTTTCTGCAAATTGAGCTATAGGCTTACTGTTTAAGGATAAGGTCTCTCTTCTGTGCTCTGATACAGTCTGAAAGATGCTATCAGCTCAAGGCATAAATGGTCTAGTGATATAGTCTAGAAGAGGCATTTCAGTAGGACTGGTGCCTAAATGAGGATGGTGGGATCGAGCCTTCAGTCAGGGTGATGGATTGATGACCCCCATGGGATCCAGATGTCCAGAAGAAGCCATGTCCCCTCACAAAGTGAGGAGGAGGGCATGCAGGTAGGGTGAGGCTGATGTGTGTGGAGTATGGAATCTGTAGCCTGGGGAGAAGACAAGGAAGGGGAGAACGGTCTCTGTGGTTCAGTGAGCTTGAAGGCTGGTGGGGCACTTCTCTGTCTTTTGTCCCTTCTCTTCCTGCACTTTGCTCTCTGTTGGTCTCTTTCCTCTGAATGGCAAAGCCTGTTTGGCTCTGGGGCAACCCAAGCCTTCTCAGAACAGGAGATCCTCTCTCCAGATTGCTGTTCTCAAAATATACAACTTCCTCAAATTCACCTATATGTTTGCATGCTATGTCCTATCATGTCATCATCTAGAAGGAATTTTCAGTAAGATTTTTTCCACAAGATCGCGCCTCACTTTTTTTTTTTTGGTTTTGTTTTTTTTTTTTTTAAGTCCTTGTTGTTTTCGCAGAGGAACATGATGGAGTGGTTGCAGTGTACGTTCAAACCTCTTGGAGATTAGAAGAGTGATATCTCTCCAGCGCATTTATCTTTCAGATGGGACTTCAAATACACCCAGACTGAAAGCAGTTTGTTTTAAAAGATACACTGTGCTCTTTGAATAGGTTTATGTAGCTTCCCAGAGTGTGTGTTCTTCTTTATTACCTACACAGCTTATGCAACGTGATTTTTAAAGTCATGCTTAATTGAAGAGAAATTTAAAAAGTATAGTCTGCTGTATGTTGGAAGAGGAATAATTTTCTTGTATGTTTTCCTCTGTCTTCATTGCACAGGATATTTTTATGTAAGAAATGAATTTGGAATTATTTTTCCAGTATGGTATCTTTTACATAATTTTTTTCTGATTTTTCCCTCTAATTTACGCGTGTTGCTTATTTTCAATTTCTCTTTTTATTAGTTGTTTTCCAAGAGGCGTGAAAGGTCCTTAAGAGAGTCTGTCTCACCTTGTGGACAGTCCTCACATACCTCGTCTTTTTTCAGAATGTGAGTGTGCCATGAAGAGAAGAGTAGTAGATATTTCAGGGTGCTCCTGTGTTACATAAAGTGCTGTTTCCCTGTACTTTTACACATACTTAATGTCAGGACTAAGTGAGGGTCTTGCAGAAGCTGGGAGGACGATGCAGCCATGCACCAGCGTACCTGCCGAGCTGCTGGGAGGGACAGGCTACCACGACCTCACCAGGAAAGCCAGGGCTGATCTTGGAAAAGACTCTGGGGCTCCATGGGGAGAACAGGTCACTTTGGTAAAATGTGTTTTCTCTCATACCAAGAGCTCTATCCAAGTTAGTTTTAGAAACCAGAGAAGTTTGGATGCCTAAATGTTTAAATTAGAGTAGATTCTGACAAGTGCTTGGTTTAAGCACGTAGGAGATCTTATTTTTCCTTTTGAGGGGACTAGGGGAATAAAAAAAAGTTTGTATTTATTCCCATGTGGGTCAAAGCAGAGAATCTCTGTGAGGCAATGGTGCATGAACAAGCATTATAACTAAAATATTTGGGTATGCAAAGGCATTTCGCAGCACACCACCCCTCCTGTTTTTGGGTCTTTGTTCATGTTTCTCTTCCATCTTGCTTTATATTCCAAACTTGCATGCAGACAGTGAAGATAAGTGCCTTAGTGTATTTTAAAGGGGCTGAAAATGTCTCATGGATACTGGCCAGCTGCTTCTTACATGAACTGCTGATTCTTAATTCAACAAAATAAACTTAATCTAGCTCAAATGCCCCTTACAACAGAATATCACACCCCCTACCCCCAAGAAGTTGTATGGCATTTGGTGTAGACTGCAGTGCCATTAAAACACACACAGTATTTTTAAAGACTACATATTAATTTACAGTTTACATTCACTTGCGTTTCCTTAAGCCTTGCCTCTCTGCTAGTGGGGATTTCTGTGCTGTGACAGCCTGGGAGAAGTCTGCAGGCTGGATGTAACTCTGCTGTGGATTCTGTGTGACAAACTAGTGCTATGGAACTGCAGGGTGAGCTTGGACCAAAGCAGTGGAAGGTTAGTAGTTAACACCTGAAACTGCTGAGATGTGAAACTCTTTTGGTAGGCTGAGGGTAGCTGGAGGTGGCTGCATTCCATGTGTGCTGAAAGAGAATTGTTTTAGAATACTTTCAAATTTGGAATTATTTCAAAATACAACTATTTTTATCATCATCACAGTCAGCCAGAAAGAAACAAAAATAGCTATGGCAAGATTCTACTTGCAATGGAAAAGTAATTGGTGTAATTTGATTTTACCAGTTGACATCTTCCATGCCTTGTGCCATCTTTGGTGTTTAATAATTAATACTGAGATAAAAAATTATTAAACCAGAATGTTATTTTCTATTAGTAGGATTTTTTACAAGTGTTTCTTTCCCTCATTTTTATGTTCAGTCCTCTGAATTGAAGCTTTTTGGGAAGTTGTTATTTTATTTGCTGCTTTCCAATGAAGAATGGCTTTGCTCTTCTGCAAAAAGCCCCTCTAGAAGAATTACTTTCAAATGGCTCTCAAATGATATGAGTGGGGAATTGTGAGTTGTTCATATATGTTTGTCAGTTGATTTACCAAAGCCTAAGGTAGACCTCCACAGACTGTGTAAAGCAGACTCAGGTTGGTTGAACACCCTTACTGCCAGTGGAATTTTTGTCTGTGGAAGATCAGACTTGAAATTTTGTGGGTGTTAAATGTGTATGAATTAAAATAATTCAAATCTAGGAACACTTTATTTCAACTTCTACAATTACAAATTGCAGTGCATTGGCCAAGATAAATAATAAAGACAAAACAATTTTTCTCAGAATATTTTGTTGAAGACAGTAACACTTCCATTAAGCATTTTAGACTAATAAAACAATTCATTAATTTTTTAACTCTTTTTCCCCCCCCCCCTCAGGCCTAATTTAATATAGGACTAGGGGGATCTCCTATGAGTGGCTAATACTCTTCTTATAAGTAATGCTTTCTTCATAGCCTCATTTTCATAACTAAGTTTCATTAATGAAAGTGCTATAAATAATTAAAGTGAAATATGTCAAGACTAAGCCCAGGGAATCTGTGGCCAAGTAAACAAAGGGACTGAAGCTTTGGATTTATATGTGCTTGAACTGCTGCGTACAGCATTCTTGTCTAAGTTTGGCTCTTAGAGCTCTTTTGAACTTTCAGACAGGAAATGCTGTAGAAAGTTGAGTTAAAATGGGACCTACATTTAAAAAGAAATAAAAAAAAAGTCATTAGTCTAAAAGTTGGCCTGCTAATAAAAGCAACATTCTCACTGGTGTGAACTGTAGAATATTAAGAATGTCAAAAACATTGTATAAAACATCTGAAAAAATCTTTTCCCAAAGCTTTCTGTTTTTTTTTCCTGAAATGATATGGATCATTTGGGAAGAAGCTGTTGTGTGCATTTAACATGATAGTATACGTGAACAGAAGTTACCTGCTGTATGATTAAATGATTTCTAGGTTAAGTCTTTGATTATAAGGCAACATGGGTTGTTACTTGGCAGAGTTAGATTATGGGTCAGATAAATAAGATGCTTTTTTTTGTTTCATCCATCAATATGCAGTGTAAACCTCACTTGTATTTGCTGTTTGGCATGTTTGTACCTCCTGGTACAAACTTCAGTGGCTGACATCCTTTNTTCAAGAAATGAAATTTCTTTTGTAAATCATCCCTTAAATATTATTGACTGCTCTCTGAGGAAAAGGTAGTTTGGGTTGATGTTGTTTTATAACTCTTAACATGCTGAATGGATACTAGATATGCAGAAAATCAAACCCAGAAATGAATGGTCTTGTAGCAAATAAGAAGGCTAAATTAACTTAAATGTAATGAAGTTGTTCTCTAGTGTGTAACGAGATGATAATTGTGACAGTCTTACCTTGCTTTTTATTAAGCTCATGCTGGTGATGTGGTTAGACTATTTACGTATTGAAGAAACTCAAAGGTAAATACAGTGAGAAATCTTAAAATTTACAGTTGTAGATCTGTAGCTCTTTGTTGACTCATAGATGTTAAGTGATGGATATGTGAATATATGGTCTTGTTAATGCTCTGCATATTTTTATCTACATTTTAAGAAGCTGATGTTTTCTTAATGTGGCAATAGATCGGTTCTCTTCATTAGAGAGTGCTGTGTTCTTTGATCTTAGTCATGTGGTGTTTGTAGCCCTTAATGAGGGGGGGTTGAGGGTGGGAAGATTGTTTTACACTGCTGTAATTGGAAAAGAAACAATCTATGGGGATCTTGACCATTGGTTTTTGCAGTATGTAAGGTGGAGAATTTCTGATGTGTTTCATCTTCCACTGAGGCGGATACTGAGTCTCACATGTAGTCATGACAGGATACAAAAACATTTAAATCTCTAATAATCTGTTAATCAGAGTTGTTTCTTGTTTTGTTTGTTTGTTTATGGTTAAGATTCTGTTTCACTGAGGTGGGTGGTGCTGTGATTTCCTGTATGTCCTGTTGACATAAATCACTGACTTTTAAGGTAATTTGATACCTACACACATTATCATATTATTTGAGGCTAAATTTTACCCTTGAAGGGTTTTTTTTTCCTATTCATTGTCCCTCAGGAAGTAACTTTTAGTTTTCGTGAATGCTTTGTCAGGCTCTGAATTCTTGTTTGCTCTCTAATCAAAGTACTGAGCATCCTCAGCCTCTGCGCCTGCTCTGTGCATGCCACATCAAGCACAGCAGGGCCGTCTTAGACGCAAAGTAATGTAGTTGCCAGTAGGAATATGATACTTGCTAAAGTCTCTAGGAAAGCCTTTTATCTTTGGCAAGTGAGTATTTTACATGAAATTACACATGATGGTAAAGCCACAGATTTAAAGGGTAATAACCTCTTCAAGAAATGTTTTCCTCGTTTGAGGAGTATTTTTAGCCACTTCTGCCTGGTTTTAAAACAAAAAAATGTTTTTAAAGGTTGCGCTTCATTCAAGACGCTGTGATGCTAGTGTATGGAAATGAATGTTTCCTGTTTTATGGATTTTACTTATTTAGTAATTACGCTTGTCATTGAAGTCTGGGATATCAGCAGAAGGAGACGCTGCTGCTTTTTGGTGCAGTAAATTGTCGTATGGTGTGCTTCTGAGTGCAGGGCAAGCGATGGAATTGTTGAATTAAAAACCTGAATATATTTGAATATATTTAAGAATCTGTACATTTGTATGATTTTGTTCTTGTTTCAGGTGATCCATGCCATCTTTTTGCAGAGCACAGGGAGGGAAATTGTCACTTTGGACTCTCCTGAGCACCTGAAAGGAGAAACGTTACCCTGAGAATGAAGCAGTAAAAACACTTCTCTGCAGAACCGTATGATTGAAAACGCGGTCCAGCCCTCCTCTGCTGCCAGACATGCTTTCGGGCTCCTGCCCCGCTTACCCGTTGTTGCAGTAATACAGATGGATCGTAGCAGAGCGGCAGAAATGGAGTTACGGAGGTCCTCCAGCCCTGGCAAGCTCAGCAAGAACGACATGGATGCTGACAAGACCATGTGCCACAGCTGTTGCATCTGCGGTAAAAGTTTCCCTTTTCAGAGCTCCCTGTCGCAGCACATGAGGAAGCACACGGGTGAGAAGCCCTACAAATGCCCTTACTGCGATCATAGAGCTTCCCAAAAGGGCAACCTGAAGATTCACATCCGTAGTCACAGGACAGGCACTTTAAGTCAGGGACATGAGGTGGAGATGGGAGAGGCGCAGCTGGGGGAGATGGGCGTTTCAGAGGGCCTTGGCGGGTGCACCAGCCCCACTAAAAGTACGTCTGCCTGCAACAAGATCTTGAATGGTACTGCTCAGGTCGATAGCAGCAAGATCTTGTTGAGAAGCAGCAAGAAGGAGGTCACAGAGACAGCGCCGGTCGAGGAGGATGGCAAGCTGACCTCTTACCAGTGCACCTTCTGCAAAAACAAATTTGAAAGGAAGAAGGACCTGGAGCAGCACCTGCACCAGGTCCACAAACCGTTCAAGTGCAGGTTGTGCAGCTATATGACCCTGAGGGAGGAGACGCTGTTAAACCACATAGAGAAGGACCATATAACAGCTCAGGTCCCCAATGGGGAGGCCTACACTGAGAACTGCAAGAGTGAGCTGAGTGCGGGCGAGTTTCCATGTGAAGTCTGCGGTCAGGCCTTTAGTCAAACCTGGTTCCTGAAAGCTCACATGAAAAAGCACAGGGGCTCATTTGATCACGGGTGCCATATTTGTGGCAGGAGATTCAAAGAGCCCTGGTTTCTCAAAAACCACATGAAGTCGCACGGCCCCAGGTCTGGGAGCAAAAACAAACCAAAAAATGAGTTGGAGCTCATAGCCACTATCAATGACGTGATACAAGAGGAGACAATTGTGACAGGCCTATCTCTGTATGAAGTTTGCACCAAGTGTGGAAATCTGTTTACAAATATGGAAAGCCTGAAAGCGCATAACGTTGTTCACTACCGGGTGCAGCCGGGCAGCACCAGGGATAAAGCTGAGGGCTTGGCTGATGGGAGCCTGAGCTCTTCAGTAACGAAGCAGTTTTTCTTACAGTGTCTCAATCTACGGCCATCTGTAGCGCTGGATAGAGTTACAAGAGGACAGCCTGGGAAAAGAGTAGCCGAGCTGGATCCGGTCAGTAGCTACCAAGCTTGGCAACTGGCCACCAAAGGAAAAGTAGTGGAGCCCTCGGAGTATGTGAAGTATGTGGGATGGGACGAGGCCCTGGCAGATGCGGACGTGACTTACGACAAGGATAAGAGGGAGTATATCCTTGTCAACCAGGAGAAGCGCAAGCGAGACCAGGACTCGCCCAGCAACCCCAAGAAGAAGAGCTGCACCAGTGGGCGCCCAGAGAAAACCAGCACTGCCCCACCAGGGGAGAGCTGCCCGCTCGCCCAGGGGGATCTGGACTACCGCCCTGCCTCACGGCAGAGCCGGCGGGCTGCCCAGAACAAGTCCACCGAGTGCTTTGAGTGTGGGAAGATCTTCCGCACCTACCACCAAATGGTGCTGCACTCGCGGGTGCACCGCAAGGAGCGGAGGAGCTGCAGTGAGGGTGGGACGGCTGCCCAGCCTGACCGCTATGGCTCCAGCAGTGAGGAAGGTGACTTGGGGTCCGTCAGCGGGCCTAGCACCCCCGGCTCCGCATCCGCCCCAGAGGACTCGGCCACCTCTGGCTTGGGGGAGGAGGGGGCTGAGGAGAGCTCAGAGGAGGGAGCAGCCAACCCCTTGCTAGGTAAGATTGCTTCCAGCCTTTCCTTGCTAGTGTTGCTTGTCCCTGCGTCTCCTGGTGTGGGACAGAGCAATGAGCAGATGGAGAATTATGTGAAAGCATGTGAGAGGTTTTAAGGCAGTGTGGATGGGGTCTCATGCCTCCTGCTTGTCTCAGCATGACGACTCGTTTCTGATGGAGGTAGTAAAGTGAGATCAGATGATGTCTTCGTAATGTGCCAGTGAACTTGTATTTTGGTGAAGGACACCTGAGAAGTATCTTAGTTGCCTATAACGACACTGTAGGCTAGGATAGCATCTTCCCTGGATATCCTGGGGGCTTTTTTTCCTCAATTCATGGGTACCCTGTGCAGTGTTCTGCCTGCAGTGTACAGGTGTAGCAGGGTCACAGCCTGTGCAATGTAGCCCCAAAGCACATAAACTTGTTAATCACCAGCATGAGAGGAGTCTCTCTCCTCTTCTCTGCTTCACTTCCCAAATTGTGTTTATAACTCCAAAGGCTATAATTAATCTCTCTGGATTAAAGCGGTCCTTTGAGCCCAATGCTACTAAATGGAACAAATTATTCTCCAAATAGCAGCAAAGTAAATATTTAAAAGAACACCATTAAGCACTTTTATATCTTCCTTTTTTTTTTTAATCCTTTATTTTTGTTGTTCACCATGCTTTGTTTGTAATACCCTTTTAGAAATGTGAGATTAACCATTCTTTCTGTGCTAGCCCTTCTGCTGGTTTTTGTTTGGTTTCTGTTTGGTGAACAATAATGCTTTCCTCTCATTTTCATTCCTTTTGTTGTGAAGAACGTAGTTATCTATAGAGTTAAACTCATTTTCAAGACCATCGTGGATGAAGTAATCTGCACCATTGTAAAAGAGGGTGGGTTTATTCAATTACCTTGTTCTTTCAGGATATTATGTGTGTTGCCCTTTTTCCTGGCGTCAGACCCTGCAGCAACAAAACAACTTTTTCCAGAATTGTGTATTGTTACATGTTTTTTGTAAATTTTTTAAGCAATATGGAATACATTTATTTTGTCATTAACTTTTTTTCATGCAAGTTTCATGATTGTAGGACAACTAAAGTTGTGACTGATGCTGCTTGGCAATATAACTACCAAATATAAGGTGTAGAGGGAAGAGAGCTCCAAAGGGTTGAAATTCTGAAAAAAATTAAACCCATCTTTTTGTCCTTAAACTTACAGGGACGGTCCTAAACTTGATTTTGCTTTTGGATCAAGTCCCCAATGGACAAATTGAGTGCACACTAGAACAGAAAAGTAAATTAATCCAAGAGCTCTACTTTTTTTTTGTGCTTTCTTGCCCTTTCTGTAAACAACTCCAAAAATTCCCAGTGACAAGCTGACAAATACTTTCAGTATGATTACTTGCTCATTTAAAAGATTCAAACTTTGGCTTTTCCATCTGCTGTTGGATACTTGAACACTTAAAGTTCGTTATTGGAGTGTGCATACTTACTTTGTGAAAATCCATCAGCTGCCACCTGAAACACTTCAGTACAGTTGACACAAGATGTGGCAATAAAGCTGCAGCTTTGTCTAGAGTTGAGTGCCATGTTTTACCACTGTAATGTACAGTTCCCTTATCAAAACAGCTGTGATGAAAAACCATCTCTTTGGAGATGGGCTAAAAACACCATAACACTTTTTCGCATGATGTTCAAATAGGAAGACTGTTTTTAAACACTTTCCATATTAAGCGCTTTATTTCTGACAAGAGGAGTTGTCTCATATCTTTGCTTGTCCTGGTTCTCTCCTCAACTCAAGCTTTGAGCCCTTGTGGCAGGAGTGAAAGGGGCGAGTTAGAGTCACACAAGTTTTCTCTCAGGAATTAAAGCTGCTGGCTTAACTGATGTTGCTAGCCAACACCTAAAAACTTGTTTCTTTGGATACCAAATTGGTCCTCATCTTCTTTAACTGTAAAGAAGCAACAAACTGATGGGCCTAAATAAAGGTGAATCTTGGAAATGGGATTTGTTTGCAGAGATGGGTGAGGAGGCTGCTTCATTTTATGTTTACTAACATTACAGCTGAAGAACTATCTGTTTTATTGGCTAATAAGAAATGTTTTAATCCCAGAAAAATGTTATCCTTGCTCCTTAGTAGAGTTTATTTAACTTGAATTGCTGCCTCAATGAAGTGATTTTTTTTTTTACAAGTGACAAAAATTTTTTTTTAATTGGAAAGAAAGTTGGTGAGGGTGTTTTTTGTTTGTTTGGTTGGTTTTTTTTTTTGTTATTTTGTTTAGAGAAGGTTTCATAGGTCAGTGGTCAGGACTTAAGCTTCTCATTTGTCTTTTTTTGGTATGCAGATTTACTGTCACTGCCCTTATACTGTGTTCTATGGAACTGGGGTCCTTCTGTCCAGCAAGCTGTTGAATTAGTTTTAGTCTCAAGATTTTAAACTCAAGAGGCTTTCTTTCCCTCCACTATGAACAGTAACTTAAGGTGTGAGAAATATAGGCCAAATTCTGCCCCCATGTGTGTGCCTGCTAGAATCAGGTGTTCTGGTATGGCCTTGAAGCACATTTTGTCCTAGAAGTGCTGTAGTTTGCTATCCTTTGCTGCAGCTTTTTTTAGTTATTCTTCCAGGTGAAGCATTTCCACCAGGAACAGCGGTCCAGCCCCATGGACAGCCTCCTTCCCCAGTGGAGGCAGGCAAGCAGAGCTCTTGGTTCCTGTTCCTGAAGTTATTTCTGCAGTATTATTTTTACTCAGGCTATGATCAGGAAAATCTTGTTCTATTCATAAGGTTATATAGTATCCGTTGGTTTTTTTTCACTTTCCTTTCTTTACTGTTTTCTCCCCCTTTGACGCATTACTATGTTATCCTGTGTCAGAAAAAGGCCTTGAGACTGCCAAGTATTGAATGCTGTGGCCTTGACACAGCTGAAAGTACTTCTTTGTGCCTTTAATTCTTAATAATCTGAGTAGTCCTGTTGACACACCATGTCTTGCAACAGGGAAGCTGGCAGTGGACCTGTGTGGTACTTAGGGCCAACGGGTGTTCGCGCTGAGGGTGACAGGGGCTGTGAGGTACTGATAGGGCTTACTGGGAGAAGAGCAGAAATTGCACCTTGCATGTAAAATGGGGTTTAGGGCCCCCAGGGTAGGCACTTCTTTTTTCCTAACATGTCGGTAATTTGTCTCTGCTGCCTTTGGGGAGCACCATCATGATTTCTCAGGCACAGAGAGGGGGATGGGGGCAACGTAGTATTTGCAAACCCAGTTTATCAAGTGCCAGGGAATAAGCTAGCTGACTACAAAGTGTGTTTCATCTGACTGGAAGGAGAGTAAAAATGTGTTTTCTAGAGTTTTCTAGATGTGTGATACCTGTCATACACAGATCACGCAAGGAGTATGTGTGCCTTGCGTGACAGCCATGTGGGAAGAGGTGACCCAAAGCACACTTGCTTTGTTCACAGCAGACTCTGAATATTTTTGAGGTCTTCCTGTCCCAGCTGAGTCTTTGTTTTTATTTATCATTCAAGCCACTACCGAACTGTATCTAAATTTTCATTGAGTTGCATCCAAAGCTGTCCAAACCATCCAAAGTTGTTTTCCCCAACTTGAGATTACTGATTGGGCTTTTTTGTGATTTTTATTTTTCCCTAAAAAGAGCCCCAGAGCTGAGAGAGTAAAGAGGGATTATGCATTTGTTGATAAAAGTGAAGGGAAAACACTGTTTTTATAATTTTTCAGCTCCTCAGATGAAATGTAGTTTTAGATATGTCAGTGAATTTGATGCTTAGTATTTTTAAGACGAACCCCTTCATTGCCATGGTGTTTTTAGCAGTGAAGGTGTTACAGTTTGTTACATTAGGCTCTATGAACTATTTCCGTCCTGCAGTGAAGAAGGAAGTATAATTTTTGAGGCTGTTACGGCTGTTGGCAGGTGGGAAGATGAAGAAAAGAAGTGAAAACAATTTTAATACCTCTTGGTGCTCAGCAGACATAGTAAAAGCAGAGATCTGTGTCAGTAAGGGAGTACCATAAAGGTGGTACTGCTTCTTGCATCGAAGTGTCAGACTGGGGTAATGTTAAAAGCAATCTAGGAAGGGAAAAAAAGAAAGAGTGTAACATAGGAAGAGTGTAACATAGGAAGGAAGGAGGGGAATGCTTCTCTTAGCTTGACCTTGTCAGGAAAGGACATCAGGGAAAGGGGAGGATGTTGCTCCTCAGAATGCTGCTTCAGGGAAAACCATCTTGTCCATTTTCTTTTTGTTATTTCCTGCCTTTTCTGTCCCTTCTCTTTGCCTGCCTTTCTCCTTCTGTCAGACTCCTCTGAGTTTTTGAAATGCTTCAAGGAGAGACTGATTCACTCATAACTGCACACATGCTGTTTTTATTATACTGGTTAATGCAGGAAGGGGCTGATTGTGAGCAAGGACTGTTGTGCCGGGCCCTGTACCATCAGGGCTTTCAGCCCAAGAAGCTTATGGGTGGACACAAGTTGCTAGACTGCACAAAATAAAGCCCCAAACAATGAACGCAAAACAGTGGTGCATGGCTGTACTTGGTTTATGTCAGGAGTTAGTGGTGGTATGGTGGGACTTGCTCAGGAATGTGAATGCTGTGAAGGGGCAAGACGAGAGGTGGGAGTAAGGTGCAGGGGGTAGAGGAGGGACAGTGGGAAGGTAGGGATAAGCAGGACCTTGCTGAAAGGAGCTGTGCTGTGCAATGAGGTTTCAAAGAGGATGGGGGCTGAAGATAGGTGTGGAATGGCGTTGCGGTTCAGGCCCTCAAGGACAGTGCCAGCATGCTGGGTAGGTCAGGAAGAAGAGTAGGAGAGAATTATGAAGCATAAATTTGGACTTGGTTTTGCTGAGATATAAATTATAACAAATCCAAGACCTGGAACTTTAATGGAAAATGCATAATTTCAAAAGTCTTTTAATTTAAAATAATTCAAAAGTAAAAATCACCTGGATTTGCTTTAATATTTTAGTAAAGTGGCAAGGCTGTAATTTGAGGAGGAAGGGAACAGTAAGAATAAAACAGTATAAACAAATTAAATCAGAAAAATAAAAATGTACAGTAATTCTAGAGAACAGAGGAAGATAGTCCTAGGAGATGTTTTCTGTTGCTAACATGAGTGCACTAAACAGCTGCCAGTATCCAGTACCAGGACTTCATTGTTCTTACGTGAAAAAATGTTTCTCTATGTGCAAGGCAAGTTTAAAAATCAAACATTTTTACTATATTTCTTGAATAATCTCACTTTGGATACTTCTCTTGCTAGACTGTGTAAATCCCACAGTGTTGTGCTGCTGAAGGCAGTACTCTTTGGACATTTTATGCCAAATGCTATCTTGTTCTATATGTACAGTCTTATGTATGTTGAAGTTATTTAGCATATTTGGTTTGCTGAAGGAGCATATAATAACTTAGAAAATGTTTCGGTGCTGGACAATTGTTAACTATTGCCCCAGGCTTCCAAGAAATGAGTTAGTTTCAAGAAAGAACAGTGTCTCAGAACTGTGAAGATAAGAGTGTTATGCGGTGATTACACATTCACCAGTTAATGTTGTCATTGCTGAGGAGTGGTTGTTGGAATATGAAACCCCATCAACTTTACAATCCAAAGTGATTGTTTTGATTGTTAATGCCAGCGAGATCAATGAAACTCTGAGACTTCAAACTACAGCAGATTGATGATTCAGATCATAGGGGAAGCTGGGCAGAGGCAAGGACCCTGTGCTGGCAGTAAGATCTATTAGATGTTGTTTGGGACTTTGAAAGGTTCCAGCTGTTCCTTAAAGCAAATTTGGTTGATCAGGACTACATCAATTACCAGTCTGAACGCATCTAGTAACACCATTCAGAAATTTCTCTTTTTTATCTGCCTTGCTGTAATGCACATAGTCCAATCCTGATGGCCCATTATCAAAGCCACGTGTAGTGTGGTACTTTCTCATGATTTGAAGTTTCTCTGCAAAGCATTGCAGGTTGAAGCATCATTTTCCACCAGACCTGTGTGTATCTCCACAGCAGCACTTATCTCTTTCCTCCCCTTTGGATTCTTTTACACTCTTCAGAATTGCAGAGGTTATCTCCTGTGTATTTTATATATATTTACCTGTGGTGCTGCCATCAGCAATAGTTTTTGCTTTTATTTCTCTTTAACTGTGGGTTGATGTGAATGGGAAGAACTACTGAGGAATCAGAACAAAATAGAAATTATGCTGATTACCCCAAGGAAATGGATAACAAGAAAAATTCTGGCAGAGAGAATCACTCTAGAGTGTATCAAGAGGAAAGGAATAGAGAAAAGTCACAGGACATCTAAAACCTTCCTTGGCAGATGTACCTCACACACATGAAGTTGCTTGCCCCTGCTGTATTTTAGGCTGATGATGGGAGCTGTGCTTCAAGAAACTCAACACAAAAAGTTTTTTTCTGGAATGGGGCATCAGTGCTTTGGTATAATGTAGTCTGTACCCTTTATTGCTGTACATTACCCTGACATCATACCAAGTAAGGAAGGTTTAACAATTGCCCTGTAGACATCTTGGGTAAATTCCATTGTGTTCCTGATCACCACGCTTTGTTCTGTGTGTACTAGATCCTGTTTTACTCAGTCACATATAATGTGGGTGGCCAGCAAGAGTATTAAACAGTAATTCAAGTTCTTCTCGCATTGGGGCAGAGTGATGAGGAACAGATAACACAGCTAAGTCAGAACTAAGGATTGCTGGCTGAGCTTGAGATACTTCAGTAGATTAATGACTTCTCACAAGAGAGGTTGCCTTTACTGTTGCTCAGAGGCAACTTCTTTTGCAGTATTTTGAGGTTACTAGTCCAGCTGTTGCAGTGCTTTTATTCCTTGCAAACACTTCAGTGGAGGTCTTGTTTAAGTACTGAAGAACTTCGTGCATGTCAAAGATACTTTTACTATATTTAGCTTTAATTATTAGTGTTCCTTTTTTGCAGGTTACCATATGCAGTAACAAGAGACACAGACAGGTGTATTGTTTAGGCAGTTTATTGTAGCTGTAGTTCTGTGATAAGTACAACCAAAAACATAGCTCAGCTTGGAAAAAAATTTGTACCAGATGCGAAGGGAAAGATAGGTTTACCCAGCCTTTATTTTATCTGTTACGAAACAAGGAAGCAAATGTGGTTTCTTAAAGGTAATGGATGGCAGGATAAGCTTTGCCCTTCTGAAGCATATGTAAGATGTCCAAGATTACTTTTTCATGCTACTACTTCCACGGTTTTTGGAAATGTTGTCCAAAGAGCTACTTCAAAGGATTGCTTGTGTCTTCATTTAAAAGTCCTTCCTGAGTCATCAATCTCCATTCCATGCATACAGTAGCCTTAAAAAAAAAATATTTCCAAGAATGTGGAAAGCTATTAGCCGTCTTGGTTTCAGTCTGTACATACATAAATGCCCCTTTTTGTTTAAGGGAGTTGCACAGGGGTTCCATTTTTCATAGTAGGCTTTTAGCTCTTCTTCAGCAAATATTGTAAGTGTCTGCATATAGGGATGTGCGGTTGGAAATCCGGCTGCATAGAAACTCAGCTTTGACAAAACCCTCACTTCTTGACACCTACCCTGGCCTTGCTGCCTTGTAAAAGTCAGTTTAACATCTCTGGTAATTCTTAGTTCTGGATGTTTCTGTTACATGTGAAATACTACTTTGTGACATTTATGGTCATAAGATCATGTTGTGTAGTGCTTTTATTTTCAAGCAGTTTCTGATCAGAGAGCAAGGACTCCCCTCTCCCTGGCTAGTAAAGCAAGATTTAGGAATGAAAATTGCAATGGAAGAGTTTTTAATCTGATTTCCAAATATTTCAGTAGTGCCATGACTATATTCAGTGGGATTATACTGATCTGTAAATGGGGCTTGTTTAAATGCCTTTAATGTTAAATCTTCTTCCTGTTGTTACCATTATGGTTCACAGTTTGCCCTTCATCAGTCTTAAACTGAGAGTCAGGTTTTCTCTGTTAGTGCATTAGGTTTGGCAATAGATGCTCTCAGTGGATGTGGTGGGCTATATTCTGTGGGAGCTGAAATATGAGGGAGTTCCAGCACTGTATAGGGTATAAAATAATGCATGATTTGGCCTAGCATTGGTAGATAATGTGTTTTCTGCAGGTGCATTTTACAAATACAAGTTTTTCTAGATCTCGCTTGACTTCACTTTATTACTTTTTAACCCAGTAGTCTCGTTCAAGCACTGAATTGCTTTACTGTGAAGACTGTAGAAGTCAAGAGCAGCTTAGTTGCAGTTAAGGGAATCCTTTATAATGGGAGCATCAGTAACTTTTTTCTTTTTCTCAGTTTTCTTTTGATTGCCTAAAAGATTTATAAGCACTAAGTCTCTATTTTTTTAGGGAGGTGAAAAACATATAGTGAATTTTATTAAAACTGTGGAGAAAACTTTGAGGTTTTCATTATAATTTTCAGTGAGTCTCTTGAATGAGACTTTTGGATCCTTGTACTTGGTGTGTGACTGCTGTGCCCTATTTTGTGACTGATATCTAGACATTATTTCTAATGCCCTGAATGGATTTGTAAATGTGTAGGGAACTTACTTTCATGGTGAATTTGTTTTCCTAGTTTACAGACAGCATGGGTTTGAACTGGCAAGTTAAAGAATACTTTGGCCCTGATCCAGCAAAACTTATAACTGCTGGCTTGATTTAAGCGTACAAGCAGTCAGATTGGAATCACTGTTATTTGTTTTGTTGAACCACTTGGCCACTAATGGCTTGAGGTTAGAGAAGAATAGAGAAATCTTTTTTTTCTGTAATCAGTGCCAGTATAAATTGCATATCCTGAAATGTATTGTAGCATGCAAACTTTACAGGGGGATAAGACTAGGGGAGGAGCAAGTCTCAGAATTGTCTTTTGTGGATACTCTTTTAATAGATTTGGTTACACTTTAGTGGTGGTGAGGGCAAAAATCCAACCCTTCATCCTTTTAAAGTGCAGAATCTCTATTGAGAAAGTGTCCATGTGAAAGACAAAAGTGCTCTCTCGATAGATGATTATTGTAACTTGGATACGGCTGCTTACTTAACATGGATTTAGAGCATGAGATACTCTTCCTTGTACAGGACCTGTGGGGGAAGATTTGCCCTCCTACCTTTAGAACTTTATTTTCCAGGTTGGTAATCTCAAACCTCAGGTATTACTTCATTATCTCCGTTACTTCAAACAACAGAAAAATTGCCATTAAAATGATTGTTGTTGTCATATCACAGATATAAAGCTGAAATTGTAGTCTTGTGTGGGAGTCAGAAGTTAGGGTTTGCTCCAAGTCAGATCTTCTTTTCTCTCTTGTTTTTTTCTTTCCCCAGAGGATGCAAAATCACAGATTTTATTTATTTATTTAAAGACTAAATTTGGGGTTAGTTTGTAATATAAGGCGCTCCCAAACCTTGTGTTTCTTTGAGATAACAAATTCATCAGGCAGTTGAAGGCATCAGTTACACCTAACAGCACTTCAGAGGTGTGTGTTATCTTAAGATAGCATATGTCTTGTGATGTCTTTTTGCTTAAATAGCATTTGAGGCTAGCTGTTGTCAGCAAAACCTAAATATTTGGGGGCAGGGGGAAAGCATAACCAAAGGGAAATACATGGGTTCTTTTGGAAATGTGAACCTCAGGTCTAAAGGACTTCCTCCTTTCTCTGTGAAACATTTTCTGGATGTTTCAACAGTAGAGGTTGCACATCAGTGTCATGACGGTGAAAGACTGAGTGCAATGACTTGGGATGATAATGGAGCATAAAAGGCTTCATCCCTTCCCATGCCCGCTGTACCCCAAGATAGTGGAGCAGATGCTGTATTTCATCATTGCCATTTACATGCTCTGCTAGGTGTCTACCATCATTGAACCAAAGGTGCTTGTAGTTTTCTGTGTCTTAGCCTTTATTTGGTAGGTAGTAAAGCCTTTTTTTTACTAGGTAATGAAACAAACAGATCTGTCTCTTCCCTTAAAAGAGAATTCAGGAAGTACAGCTTACACTGCACACGGAACATATTAATCCTAAACCTCTTATAATACTTTGCAGAAGTTTCTTTTCCTTGCACATGCCTGTATCCACAGGCACAGCAGTTTCCCAGAAACGTTTTAACCTGTACTGTTGAAGCCTGGAGAAGCCCTAAAAAGTACTCAAACACAGAATGATAAGTAAAGTTGTAACAGGAAAAAATTAATCTTTACTTGGATTGTTCTGGGACAACAGAATGGATGCACGTAAGTTGAGGATTGCTTACTTGCCACTGTCATGCTAAATGTGTTTTTGACAGGGAAACCTCAATGCTGTTAATTTGCATGGAAATGGAAAGTATTGTTCTTTTAGTAGTTTATACACACAAACATAACACATTAGTTATAATTCAAACATAATCACTTTATTTTGCAAAAGATGTTATTAGGGTTTTTTATCTTTGGTGTTATCAGCATGCAAGTGCCTAATACTAAGGCTCATAATGGAAATAAGTGTTATTAATTCATGATTAAGTTTTTTTGTGCAGTAAGATTTTCTGCTATACTGACCTTTCCTGGTCAGTTATAGAAAAATTTTGTTTAAAAAAAAAAAAAAAAAGGAAAAAAGATCTTAGAATATATTCAGTAAGTTGAAATACTGATTTCACTCAACCAAGGCATCATGGAAAGTACTCTTTGTAAAGTATTTACTCAAATTCCAGTTTTGCAACTTTCTTTGAGGCCTTTAGAAACTAAAAGGAAAGAAACATGATACACAGAAAGGTGAAAGTGGAATGGGCCAAAACCATAATGTAATTAAAAAGTCCATCAAGCCGAAAAGGGTTTGAGAAGGGAAAGGCAAAAATTTAGAAAGCATGTGAGTTCATGTAACAAGTATAGCTTAATAGATTTTAATGGGAAAGGGCTGATGTGTTACTGCTAGAGACGCATTCCAATGATGGAAACAACTTGTTCTGAAAGCTCATTCATAGTTGAAGCAGATTACTGCTGCTGACAGCCCTCCAGAGATCCGTGCAGTGGGGGCCATGCAAAAGCACAAGTCAAAAATGTGGTTTTCTGCAGTAACTGCCCTATCTGTGAATTTGCTTTCTAATATGAGCATGTTTGATCTGATGTACCGTATCAAAAGTGTCTCACAGCATATACATTGTAAGACAACCAATCTCTATTTCTTTTGTAGAGGGTCTGAATTCAGACTGAGTCAGAGTGCCATTTCATGATGTATCAAAGTGTTGCTGTGGGTGAATGGGGCATTCAGGCTGGTGCTGCTGAGAGCTGGTGCTGTGGGGTGATGGATGTGACCTGGCTGGGGGTATTAGAAGAGTTTGTCTTGAAGGGACTGGTGTGGATTAAGGCTCTTGTCAGCTGCAAACCATTGGTGGTTTATGTAGGAGTGGCAGCAAATGGGAACCTCAGGAGCAGCCTTGGAAAAAAGCTGAATCAGAGGCACAAGGAAGTAAGCTGGGGGTCAGAGCATGCTGTGTTTGCATAAGTGGTGTCAGGGTGCTAGCCTACTAATGGGAGAGGGGCCAGGAGGAAAGCCAAGGCCTGGAGCAGCACATGCCAGGGAGATTGGCATACTGCAGGGAGTCCTCCTCTGTGGGCACAATTGGCACTTGAAAACAGAGTATTGTTTAAAGGGAGGAAATGAGTGACTGTGGAGAGAAAGTGGAGCACCAAGGAAGGAGGTGCTGTAGCTCAGTGCCATCCTGTTCACATTAGGGTATATGCATTTGGGAAAGAGGTCACACAGTGCCCCCACTACAGTCCTGAAAGTCTCAGCACTCGAAGCCATGTACGGTGGCAGAGCGGGTAAAAGAAAAACAGGTACAAATTTCTTCCTAGAGGACAGTGGAAACTGAAAAGAGAAGGAGAAGTGATAACAACAAAACATACAAATGAGGGATTTCATTTTGATACCTTGCATGTTCTAGTGTTTCACCTGGCAAATCATAAGAATGACTATATGTATCTCTTTTATCTCTTCATCTGAGTGCTTAAGTGTCAGGAGATAATTGTTATATTTGGAGAAATGCTTTGAAAGAAAACACTGTAACTCTACATCTCTTTCACTTTCCTTATGTGTGGGGAAAAAGTTTCATTGAATGGGAAGAGTCAGAATGATAAAGTCGTGGACTTTGAAAACATGACTGTTAAAATAGTGTGACTAGACCTCTTAGCTTAAATGTAGGATGTCATTTCAAAGGCACTAAAACCAGACAGATAACTTGCCCCAGATGTTTAGATTCAGTGGAGCAGTCACATATGGTGTTTTGAACAAAGTCGCCTATACCCTGGTAATGGTATTTTGTGAGTAATAGTGTAATTTCAGACACCTTTCTTTGACTGTATTTTTCACACAAATAAATTGGCACCCATGGGAAGCACGGTGTTTGTCAAACTAGCTTCAAAATCTTAATGTGTTGTTTTCTTGAAAGTACTTGCTATATTTTTTTAAATGAAATTAACAGCTTGTTGAGAGCTAAGGTTGCACATTGGGTTCATAATCAGTTTTGCTTATACAGAATATTTTATTTTCTGCTTTTCTTTCATTTTGGGGGTGCATTTATGTTAACAGAACATCCATTAACTCCTGCTGTTTATTCTTTACCCTTAAGCTACAAGCCCTTTGTTGTAGCATCACAGTGTTGACCCTGGAACCAATTACTGTGCGTAACAACCAGAAGATGATGAAGCTTATTCTGCAGCCATTGTTTTTCAGTAGTCTTGGTGTACGTAATTCTCATAGTGTAGTGGGATAACTCTGTTTAAGAACTTTGTAACACTGCCTGGCCAAAAACAACAGTAAAAGCAATAAAAAATAGGCTCCTTTGCTGATCTCTTGTTTTACAGTCCCAAGAGCACAGCTGGGAAAGCTGCAGCATTCTTCCTACATTTGGAGAGTCGGGATGTTCTCCATTAGTTTTGATGTCTGTCGCTTCCCTGGAAGTTGAATGCATGTGTAAATGTGATACAGATGTTGTATGAAAGCTTAATTATGCCTCTCTTTACTTTAAGCTCTGGTGCCGTTCTGTTTTGACCCTCATCCTCTCACCCCAAAAGGCTTTTCCTGAGAAGAGAAGGGAAACCATTTTCCCATTCTGCCCTTACTCAGGGGTTAATTATATTCTGAACTGTGACTGTACCTCCACAAAAGCTGAATGGGCAAACAAGACTTTTGGCAAAAAAGGCAGAAGTTTTTAGGCTAGCTTAAATTTTCTATTCTTTCTTAGAATGTAGAAATCCTTACCAATTCCAGCCAAAAGAAGGAATCCCATCCTGAGGTTACATTTCATCCATGAACTTGGCTTCTGAAGGAGCTTAAATCCTCATGTTTGGTTGCAGGTCGTTGACAGCCAACTTGGTTAAGTTGTCACAGGTGCAACTGTAAGCAGCGAGCAGGAACTGAAGAAACACTGGTAATCCCACTTAGGAAATCCCCTGGTAGCTTGGTGCTCACTTGAAGCAGAAGGCCAGAAATACAGTTAGTAGCAGTTGGGGGGGAAAAAAAAAAAAAAGGAAGAAAAAAAAATTTTACTCGAGTCAAAATTAAAGGGATATACACTTACGTAATTTCTGGGGTTACCATGTTATTGCTGCTCTTCGCACAGAGTCTTCTGTATCTAAACTCCTGAAACCAGTGAAGAAATCACTTGATCATTCTCTTAAACTAATACTGTACTCTGGTTCTGGGATGCCAGATATGCAGTCAGACTGGATGAACCCGTTTATTTTTATTTTGTTGTATTTATTTCTGTGTATGCCTTTGTGCCTGTTGGGTTTTCATGCTTTCACAATCACCAGTGTAATCTTTTCCCTCTTTGTGACCCCCCAATATAACAAAATGAAACAAACCATCCTTTCAAGATGTCAGATACCCAGCTTTTTTATATTTTAGGTGAGAAATAATAAGAATAGTCTCATAGTTTTTGTGAATAAATGTAACATGGATTTTTTTTTAAATTAATTTTTTTTTAGTTACCTGAATCATGAGGGAATGGGATTGTCAAAATCAGCTTCTAAGCTAACTTGGTTTGTAACTTACATTTGTGGAAGAAAATTAATTGAGCAGATCTGAGACAATTTTGGTGTTTGTTGTTTTTAGGGTTGTTTTTCCCAGAAGGGGAGCTTCCTGTCTCTTTCTAGAAAAATTGTCAGCTTTCCTGGGGAGGAAGAAGTATGGGAAATGCATTATTTCATATGACACTTAAAAGAAAAGAAAATAGCAACCTCATCTTGTAGATCAGCTCTGTTGGTCAAAAATACTATTTTTTTTCCTTTTTCATTGGTTCTTTTAAGGATGCTACTTCCATTTTGACAGAATTATATATGTGATTTTCTTCTATTAGAAGGAGGCAGAGTGACAATGTCACAGAGTCATTTTCAAGTGGAAAGCTTGGCAAAGTTCCCGAGGGAAAAGTATAAGAAAACTTTAAAAAGAGGTCAAACTAGAGAATTAAGGAGTAGATGATAGTATATCTTGAGAACTATGAAAGTGTTAATGACCAGAATCTTCCAGCAGGATTTCCCACTGCGTGTTACCATTTTCAAATGTACAGCTGTGTCTGATTACCTGAAGCTGGTGTACAGTGCAATTAATCCTGTGCATCTGAAGAGCCAGGTAACAGGGCAGCTGACCACATATGTGAACAAATAAACCAATGTGTGTGCAATCTGTGCATGCAAATGCATAAGGAGTAGATTCAGATGTTTGCAAACCTTTGCAGGCCCAGCTTGTGGGCCAGTGTCATCCCCTGCCCTCAGTGTGGACACAGATACATGGAAGCCAAGTGAGAAAACAGCAGATAGAAAGCCAGTTAGTCAGGAGCATAGTGTTTTAAAGTTCAGGGAAAACATTTCTAAATTCAGTTTCAAGCCATAAATAAAAATAATCCGACAAATAGTTACTGCAAAAATAGATGCAATCTGACTTTTTAAAATTTTTGAACAGCTGATATCATGACCCTGTATTCTTTGTTATTTATGGAAATGTGTTACTTGCCAGACTGTGAAAATGGCTGCCTGCTTGTATATATATTACTCTTGAATTGCTTATAAGCTAGCAGCTGCATTTTCACTAAAAGCTTAATAGAAGGATGAAAGATGAAAAAGACAACATCTCTTATATTAATACCTTGATACGAAATTATTCTAATGCTTTAAACATTCAAATCATTTGTGTGAAACAAAAAGACTGGAAAAGCTTTCCCAAATAAATGACTGTCATCAAAGCTTCTTTCCACATAAGGTTCATATTTCAGATCCAAGCCTAAATAAAAAGAGCAGAAATACGTGATCATCACATATTAATAAAATACTCCCTTCTGATTGTGCAGTAATTTTACTAGGCATTCTTTAAAGTGCAATTAGTTATTTTCCTACATTATGAAGTTCATTTGAGCCTTAGATCTTGTATTTTGCTCAGATGATGTAAGGCAAAGCTAATCTTCATAACTGATTTACTGAGTGTTGCTGTTTGTTTTTGCATGTCCGTGTCAAATACTGTATGGGCTTTTTGACTTTTTAATTAGCTGAGAAATTATGTGGATGCAACAGTTAGTGATAAATTACTAGTGTGCAATCAAATCTGTTTCCCTCTTTGTCTTCCTTTCACCTCACCTGCCACCATACCAAAGGCTATACCAATTCAGCTGTAAATTTCTTAGTGAAAACTGTTCAACTTCCCTGTTGCCAAAATGATATTTCAAACCAAACTCACCCATTTGCATGGAAGTCTGTATCCATAAGCCTCAGGAGTGGAATAGCTGAGAGTCTGACCCATCAAAAGCAACAACTGTCTATACGTGTGCAAGGTGTCTGCAGCCTGACCACTACACAGAGCCTGTTACACAAGAACTTGGTGTGAGAAAAATATTTTAAAGGGAAGGTGGGAGTGGGATTGAGTTTTGCTGTTTACAGGAAGCGTGAGAGAAGAGGCTCTACTGTAGTGTTCAGGCAGGATGTTAATTAGTTTCTGGTCGAAAAGTGGCACCAGTGAGTTGGTGGAAAAGATGAGTTGTAGGTTGTAAGAAGTCAAATACAAAACCACTCTTACTGTTCTTGGAGTCTAAAAGTCCAAAGTACACATGCTCCAAAACTGAGTCAAAATAAATAAAATTTATGTCATGATAGGAAGAGGGGGAGATTTGAACAAATCCTTCTTCAGGCTGGTTTCCTAACAGTTGGAGAGAGGATGGCTTTTGGCAGGGAAAGTTTGAGTTTGTCAAAAAGACTGTAGCATTTTTTTGCTTCTGTCGGACAGAAGCCTAAGAACTGTGCTGTCTACAGAATGTGTACTACTAATTTGCCAAAGCCCCAAACAGGTTTTTTGACAATCCTTATGCTTCCAGTGTACTCTGACCTGCCTTATATGCAAAGAGAGTGCCTTAAGGCTGGTGTCTAGACAGAGCCTTGTGTTTCAGCAAAGGGAATTAAAAGCAGGCTCTGATACCCCTAAATTTACAGAGAAAGCTGTATTTTGTCTACCTGCCTCTCATATTTATTGGAAAAAATGTTACATTTTTATTGGTTCCTGGGATGTGCAAAGATAAGGAAGGCATTTCAGGTGTTGTTT
Source organism: Empidonax traillii (assembly GCF_003031625.1). NCBI lineage: Eukaryota > Metazoa > Chordata > Aves > Passeriformes > Tyrannidae > Empidonax > Empidonax traillii. The sequence goes on along the minus strand of NW_020955389.1, from coordinate 100,022 downwards.
CTCGAAGGATGTAACTATATCATGAGTTGTTCAAGTGTCACTGCTGAACTGCTGCTGTAAAGATTAAAAAGTGGGGCTGCTGTACGTAGACAATCCTATTCCACGTCTTGGACATCATTGTAGTAAAGGATTATTCTGACATTATAAACCGTACAAAGGCAGCTCAGTGAGCCTGACCTTAAATCTAAGATGAAATTGTGATCTGTTTTGCACCCTCCAGTAGGGACTGAGAGAGTCAAAATGGTGAGTCTTCAATTCAGTCATGGTGAATTGTAAATAAATAAACAAGGCACTAGTTAGTAGGACTGGTTTTTAGTTTGTAGATTCTTATTTGGTGCATTAACCTTGCTCCAGATTTCAAGGGTGTGCTACCATTTGCTGGAATTAATGCCATCATGGAGTAAGTTATTTGGGTAAAGTCTGTATCAGGATTGATACAGTATAGGTCATGTTGCAGGTCTTAGTTCCTCAGGCCTCCAGTGCATTTGTAAATATAGCTATTCCTGGTTTGTTATTTACGTATTTTAAAAGTAACATCAAAACTTTGGTCCATAACAGAAAGGGATTTTATTCTTTGATTTTAGTTCAAAGTCACTTTATCAGGAAGATTCCCAGTAGATGCTCAGTGCAAAATACATAAGGGAATGTAAGGCAAATGCACTTCCCAACCTTCAGCTCAAACACCAAGCTTTTAGCAGATTTAAGACTGAAACCGCAATTTCAGACTTGGTTGATGTATTTTATTCTTGACAATAAATTGTGCAAAATAGGTATACATGAAATGCTGTTCACAAAGGGTAATGTCCTGTGTCTCAGAAAAATTGAGTGTTTGTTTTCAGATAATCTGCATTCCCTCATAACTGCTTGCATCATTGAAAATAGTTCCCTCTAGTGCTCCTCCATCCTTCATCTGCAGTACTCTGCTCTTGGTGAACAGCAGGTTTAGAGTTTTGACTAATAGGCTGGGACTCAAATGGATAACCTCTATCAATTATTCATGATAGATCTGAGTAGCCAGTGTACAACACTGACAACGTTCATACCTTTCTACTGTAATATGAACTGTAAACGATATAGTGATTGATAGACTACAGATGACCTTTGGTCGTTTTTATTAATTCCTGTTGCTGGGTTCTGTAACCTGTTTTTCATTGCTTACGCTATGGAGCCACTGGGTTTTTAAAAACTCCAGCTGTCCAAAGCTGGGAGAGGCTCTGAATTTACTGGTGGTTTTTTTCCATTTCTATTCTTTGGTCTAATTCTCCTCGTTTTGAGGTTAGTAGTTGTATCATCAGGGATTTCAGTGGGATCACAACAGGCTTCCTGTACATATTTTGAATAGTATTAGGTGACTGAAATAAAATGTGAGTGGGGTATTCTGTGCTGTGGCTGATGGTGAATAGGTGAGAGCAGAGCTATAGGTAGGCGAATTCTCAAAAAAAAGCAGAGAAGGAGGAGCATTGCTTGCCCTTGGCCCAGCGTTTCTGTTTGCCTGATAGATTAATTCAAAAAATCAGGTAGAAACAATACAGGGATTGAGATGCTTTGCTTCCCATCTGCATGCATAAGGGAGTTCCATTGTGTAATCATACTTTACATATCCTGTGCTGTGAAGATGCAAATTTAACGTTACAGAATAAGCTGGAGTTTTAAGAGCATTTAAATCAGTTTACTCAGGGTCCTGCTGGAGAAGTGTTTTCTGAAGTCCAAAAAGAGAAAAGTGGAGTACATAAGCACAGTAATTGGGTTTTTGCTAATTTGTTTGAGAAGTCCTATAGGTACAGATCTACATAAATGTAGTTCTTTCTGCATTTAAATGTGCTGTTTTCCAGGAGTTCATAGACAGGGCCTATTTAGAAAGTCAGAGTAAAATTGAGCCAGACTTGCGAGAAATGAACACTGACCCCTGTGCTGGAAGACCTAAAGGGGTGGAGGGGAGTCCTAGCTTTTGACAACATCCAGAAGTAACCCAAAATGGGAAGACAAGAAGTTTCTCTTTCATAGGACAACCTAGAATGCACCCTGTGTTGCAGGCTCTGCCAGCAGAATTGTCTGTGTTAGGCTTATGGCAGCGTTACCCTCCTGACCCACATACCAGGTAGAAGGGACCCCTGGTGCAGGTGCAACCATGTCAGCCAAGTGGCAATTTTAGCTGGGTTTTGTGTAGAGAGGGGCGTTAGAGGAAGGGCTGTAAAAACACAAACAGCAGCCTTGCCAAGATATCTGCATTTATGCTGACAATTCCATGGGTATATGGTTTTGGCTCCTGGTGTGGATGTAACTGTGGTACTCTTGGTGTGAGGATCCATGCATTGACACTGCGGATGCTCTCCCCGTCAGACCTGTGAGGCAGGTCTTCTTGGTGAGGGATGACAGGGATGGTGGTGGCTTGCACTGTGGTAGCAGCTACACCATGACTCCGTTGTGGGTGAGGGAGCTGCTGTATTTGGGTTTTGTGTAAGCAGGGAATAAAAAGTTTTGGGAAACCCTGCCACCTGTGCTCACAAGGTCGCGTCAGTCACAGGCATTAAACCAGGAAATCTCTTCCCTTCAACTTCATCCCAGGGAAAGGACTGTGGCAGGCTTTTGCCCTGTACACTGCAGGAGTTCAGGAGAATGTCCTGCCAGCACATCTAAGTCCTGATCTGTGTGCCTTGCCTCCCCTGGCAGCCTCAGAGTGCAGGCACCTCTCCCCCAGGAACATTAGTCCTCGTGCTCTGCTCCCTTGTATTTGCCTTGGGTCTTTAGTGTAGCTGAAAGTAGGGCTGTTCTCCACTCACCAGTCCACCTTAACAGAGCATTACTAGCCAACATATTTTGTTGATCAGTGTGATTCCAACTCTGCAGCAGTATGTAGACTAACCAGATGGAGGCTTGTACCTCTTGTGATTGTAAAATTAACCAGAATCATTGATAGTTACGAGAGTGATGACGGAGACCCAGGCGCTGTCAGAACAATGTGCTTTGAGGCATGCTTAAATCTGTTAGGACAATATTTCGTGTTGCTGCATGCTCTGTACACAATTCTACAGCACAGCAAGGGCGCATACGCCTCACTCAGCTGTGAGGGTGGATAAAGGATGAAGATTATTCACTACTGAATTTGACTCAGCAAAGAAGGTGCAGGTCCCATTCCATTCAGAGGCATAGCCAATGAATTTTAATCAGAGGTCCAGGTGACTAGATTTGTGAGGTTGGTTTGTTTTATTTTTTAATAGGTCAGAAGAGGATTTGCTAATTTTATGAATAAAACAAAGGTTTTAAATTTGAACCTAGTGTGAGAACTTCCAGAGAATCAGTGAGAAATTTGTGGTAAACAGCTGGAAATAAAGGGGAGAAGGCAGTGCCATCTCTATTCTCTTCCTGCCACACAGCCCACAGATGTACTGTAGTTCCCTGTCCATTTACATCAGTGACTAAAGGACCTATTTAAATGAATGAAGTTAATGAATTAATAAATGTGGGACGGGGAAGAAACCTGCGTTACAAAAGGTACTTTGTTCTTGTATGTCTAGAGTACGGTTTGATATTTCATAACATAGCACTGACTGCTGTTTGCTACATTTTGTAATACATCCCTGGTAACGTGAGATCGCACCACAGATTCCTGCTGTTAAATAGTTATTCAGATGTGTTGTGCTACCGGCAGCTTTTTGCTTGCATATGAATTATTGGGTGTTTGAATTAGCAAAATGTGGATTAGCAGAGTTTTTGCTTCGTGAGTGGTACAGCAGACACTTTAGCCATTTGGTCGTCAGATACAGTCGTTCTGTGTTTGAGCTTCTCAAAATAATGCCTGCTAGTGCCTCTGTAATTAAACATCTGTCAGGGTTTTAGAAATGCCCTGTGGGTTTTCTTTTTTGGGGGAGGGGGGAAACAAGCCCCTGCTTTTAGGGGGAAGAATGCTGTAACAGCAAAATATATTTTGCCCTTTTTTGCAGGAGGGCAAACTTAGGAGATCAGCATCTTTCTTCTCCATTTTGGCTGATGTAAATAAGCAGTAAATTTATTGAGACATCCGGTGCAAAACTGGTGTGAGAACAGAACTTTGGGTCTCGTGTGGCAGCTTGAGCAGATGGGTGCTTCTTACTATTTCTTAAAAACTGAAATGACAGGGAGATTAGGGTTTAAAAATCACAGCTTCTGTCGCATGCATTAATTAAAGGGTTTTAGCGTAATAATTCTATCTTATTGTTCTAGAGCATACGCTCAGCTACTTTCAATTTTTAAAAGTACTCGGCCCTTCTCTGGGAGCCATGGCTGTTTGTTCAGTTAAATTCCTTCTGATTAAAACTCCCTGAATAGTCATTGCCTTCATATACCGAGACCAGCTCTGTTTTCTCTATGCTACGCTGATAATGGGGTCACTGGGAGATTTCTGAATTACAAGTTCTAACTGAAGTTATAGCGCTTCAGGGATGCTTCGCTGCTCAGCACAGTCTGATGCGCCTCAAAATACTGTTGGAGCACTTGGGGCAGTGGCTTATACATTTCTATTTCTGAGTCGTTTTGCTCACAGGGGAAGCACTGTAGCAATTTTGGTTATTTCCTATCAGGTCCAAAATATCACCATACTTTTTAATGCAGAAAAAAGTTTGAACCCAGTGTTTGCAGTGATCCAGCAGTACTAGCGTTTTTCTTTTTTTTTTTTTCTTTTTTTTCTTTTGATATGACTCCAATAGCTTGTCTTTTACTACTTTTCTCCTGCAAAATAGAAACCTGCAGATTTTTCAAATCTGAAAATAGCATATATCAAGAGTGCAGATGTAGCAGCAGTGTAGGTGGTCCTCCTCTGGGGTCCCAAACTAATGGGTTGTGACAAGATTGCTTAAAGAAAAAGGTCCTTAAAGTAACTGTCATGCAAGTTTTATTTAAAAATGCCAGTCCTGTGAACACTGTGGATTTGTTACTGGTTTTGCTTCTTCCAGCAAAGCTTGACATTCCCTGAAAGAGCAGATGTTCATGGAATGAACTCCTTCTGGGGAATTAACTAATTAAGAAGGTCGAGCTTCTGCATTCTTCCAAATCGTGTATCCTGAGGCTGCACTGTGGTGTCAGGGCTCTTCCTTGGCAGTGCTTGATAGAACACGTAGGTTGAGAATGGGTCAAGACCTGTAACTGTCTGCCAAGCTGGTGATCCTTGTGGGTCGCTTCCTGTTCAGAATGTGATTCGGATTCTAATCTCGTGCTGGAGTTCAGAAAGGGAAGAGGAAAGAACTGCCAGTCCAACAGCTTTCCTTTTCTCTTTAGCTGATGATCAAACGTGGTAGAGGTAGCATCCATTTCCAGCAGTTTGCTGGGGAGCCTGTCCTACTACCAGTTCAGTGAGTGAGTAGGCAGACTTGTTTTATGCTATCTCTGGGCAGCATCACATGATAGACACGGTCTTTGCATCTGGATTATGCAGATACTATCATTAGCTCTGAGATGGACTTAGTGATAAGTAGTAAAATGATGATGATCACAAGTTGTGTGTCTCTTCCTTTCTTGTTTGTGTTTTGTTTTTCTTTTTAATTTATTTTTTGGCCAATCTTGGGAAATACCACTCCCAGGAGTTGGGAGCAGAACCTCACAGGAGCTGAGTTGTTGTTCTTTGCCTCATTAAGTGCTTCAGCTCCCTGTAACGAGCTATAAGCTGTTAGAGCAGGCTGATCTATCTTTAGACTGTATTGACCCATTATCACCCTGAGTCTTCATGTCTTAGAGGACAGGCCACACCAAGTAAGGGATTTCTTAGATCCTCTTAGATGCAAGAAGAAGCTTGGTTAGAAAGAGGTATGTTGGCACCCACCTGCAACAAGACAACCATGGTAAAAGGGGCTGTTAATCTATTTCTGGCTCTGGGTGAATGGAAAACCTCCTCAGAGAGAATTTCAAAGAGACGTGAGACTTCTTCAGTTGTGGATCTCCGTTTTGAGGCTGCAGAGAGAGTCTGTGGAATGGAAAAAACTAAATCGGCAAGGATTTGAGTTTGAGGAGACTGGCAGTGGGATAGAGAAACTCCTTACAACCTCTCCCGGTGCCTTTCAACTTGGATTATAGAGCCCATCAGCCTAGAATCTGAAGGCAATTTTAACTGAGCTTATTGTGATACTTTAAATTTCTCGTACATAATTTTAAAATGAAGGTTAGAAAAATTTCACGAAAGCTACTTAAAATGAATCTAATATCTAAATATGCTTATTTTGAAAGTACTGTTTGTAGCAGTGTGATACTGTAATGTTTAAACCACTGCTTTCCACAGAAAAGAATTAATTTATTGTGGTTCAGTAATATTGTTAGACAAAGTATTGCCTTGTTTCTCTGTTTTTTTTTTTTTTCAGCCTAGTAACAAGATAACTCAGATAGTAACCTGGATAATTAGGTTACTTAGAAACAATTTCTATTAAAAATATAAGTTTATGTTCTTAACATTACAGCTTAAATTTGCTACCAGTAGCAGTGGATCAATTTTGAACGAAAATAGGATATGCATAGAAACTTCAGCTTTATTTTAAAAGGCACATTGTAAATACAGGAGTAAAACACTTCAGTAACAATGAATTTTTAGGTAAACCAAATGAAGAGATTTTTAGAAGAGCAGCTATGGTACTTGCACTTTTGATTTGCTCGAAAATGAGGACTGTATTTTGCCACAATATTAAAAGTACTGCATAATCTTAAAAGTTTTAAGTTGTTTCTGTTGAGAGGATTTCCAGGGTAAAACTATACTTCACTTTGAAGTCCAATACTTAGCATCAAGGACACTTAGCACAATGCAAGTGCCAGTAATATTCAGCTCTATGAAATTCTTGGTAGTTTAATTGAAGTCTGAATTTTATGTTTAAGTTGAGGGAGCATGAATTTTTTGGGCAAGAATTACTGCCCGAAGGAAATGTTTTGACTTTCCATAAGCACAAATATAATGCACTGAAAAATATAAAAATTGAGAAGGACCTAAGAGGGGGATTCAGAGTTGTTGGGGGAAGGAGAAAGGCAAGGAGAATATAAAGTGCTGCTTGTTTATTTTAAATTTACCTTTTTTTCATAATGACTGGGACTTTTTTTTTTGCCTTACACAGTTACTCAGAGCTTCACTGCCAGTGGTTGACTAGAGTCAAAAGAAGTAGTAACTACAAGCTCTGATCTAAATACTCAGCATTAGTAAATGACGAAGACTAGATGTGGTGAGGAGTTACAATCAGTATGACTGTTTTCTGTGTGTTACATCTTCAAAAACTGGCAGTGTACCAGCTTATTAAGTTTCCTGTCCTGGGCAAGGCAGGTGGTCAAGGAACCACAACTGAAATTAAGACAGACTTTGATGTGGAGAGTTGGGTCAGGTGGAGGGCAAATCTTCTCAGTCAGTTGGAGCTAAGAGACACTCTCATGTCTGAATAACAGTGCTCCTCCTCCAGAGGATGGAGAACTTGAATCTCAGGGGGATTGAACAACTTTCTCATGATTGTTTATGGGACTAAAGTATGTAGGAAACCCAAAAGCTGTAACTTGGAATGTCTTTGGTTGCCTGTAACTATAAAACCATCTACCCTTTGAGATTTTTTTTTTTTTTTTCTGGTGAAGCAGAGAATAGAGCAAGACAAAAGAACAGAGAATGAGTACTGATGCCTAGCAAGGAGGATGAGTTCACAAGATACTTGAAGGGTGTGGTAGAAAAAAGTCCAGAAGGCATCTTTATAGTTTTGATGAAGGTAAAAGGTAGTACACCTATGTAATGAGCTTTTCCACAGACTAGGTAATACAGAAAGGTAGACAGGAAGATTCAAATAGGAAAGGGAAAGAAGAAAAGTATTGGGGTAAAGTCCTTTAATGGGAACTTGGAGGAGATTGAAGGGTTGATTCGGCGTTGTAGTTGGTAGAAAATGCTTGCTGCTGAAATCTGCGTGTTACTCTGGAGGGTGGCTTTTGCACCTGTGACCTTAAACACAGACCAAGGCAATCCAGACACCATACTAAGGATTCCCTTCTCATGGGAAACCTTCTTGCAAACCCCAAACAAGATGAAAAGGGGTATCTAATAACTTAGAATTCATTAATTATAGACAAAAGAAAACGTTAAAGGCTGTTTAAAAAGAAAAAAAAGGGGGAGGGCGGAGGAGTTGTCAACAGTGAGCTTGGGAAAGCCAGTATTTCATCAACAAATACACAAAATTAGGACAGAACCCTGGAAAGTCCCTGGTAAAACTCTGTGCTCATTTATTTTGCTGGGAACTTTCATTCTGAAATAATAAAGAAATTGTGTGAACTAAGTCTAAATCTTTGAACCAGCCATATTTTTTTTAGAATTTACTTTGAAAGTACCACTTTTTATTAAATTTTACTAAAAGTCTTTAAACTGCATATTCTTCTGACTTTGCTACTGTTGCTTTCCATTCCTAAACAGTCAAATGGAAAAGTGCAGCATCAGGGAAGAGTCGGTTGGTTTGCTCTTGATAGACTGGAAGTGAAAACAGGTGCCAGAGAACCAACCAAGTGCACTTAGCTGCCCAGTGACAAGTAGGGTTTCCATATGAGGAAGAACATGATGAAATGGGCTTGTCTTCTGAAAACTGTGCTTTGTGAATAAAAGCATATGAAATATGTATTAATGCCATAAAATAGGAGTACCCAAAAATCTTTCATTACTTCAAAAGACCTAGGCCTTTGCATCAGGACTTCCTCCCCTAAGTATTTGATTTTTTTTCCCCTCCGTAGAATAGAGTTGGCTCCGTTTATCTTTCTCCTAGTCTTTGTCTTGAAGTTAAATTCAGAACATAAAAATGTAGTTTTTTCTCTTCCTTGCTACATCTGGCAAAATCTGAAGTTTTTTATTCACATTCCCTCTCCACACATTTTGAATTCAATAATGTGTTGTTACAACATCTTAGTTTGTTCTCCTATGACCATAAACCAGCAGTCTAGAGTAGTGACCTGGTTGCAAATGTTTGGCTACTATCTCCACAGATACCTGTTTTCTTGTGCAAGTTACTGCTCATTGATTTACTTTCCTGATAGCTGTCTGTAAGTGAAGATTCTCTCACTCGTAGAATATTTTTTTAATTGGCGAGAATGTTCTCTCAATTAGCACTTGGCAGGCAAAGGTTTTTGCCTTTGTGAGGTCTTTGTGTTTTCTTCTCCCCTGTTTCTGTATTTTTCCCCAGTGGCTGCACTAGTAAAGTTCAAGCGATCCTTTCCTGCCGAGAGGAGCGTGTGGGCTAACTGATTACCATGCGTTTAAGAAGGACATTCTGAAAAGAAAGATAGAGATTGGCATTACCTCATCCTAATGCTGACCACTCAAACTTTGTCCTATTTTGACCGAGATTTTTCTGTGTAGTAGGGTTAGTGAACAAAAGTCAAAACCTCTCTGTTAGAGGTTTTGTTTCCCCTAAAATGGGGAAACATTTTTCATTATCTGCAAACATGGTGCTTACTGTAAAGTAACCTGTATAAACCTCTTGGGTTTATTGCAAGGAAGTTTTGGTTTAAAAAAAAGAAGAAAAATGCTATACTACAGTTCATTATGGAGAAAACCCCTAGTCTTTCTGTAATTATACCTCAAATTACTGGACCAGACACAGCTTTATTTTCATCATTGCAGCAAACATTTTGACCTAGGGTGTCAAGATTTTATTGTGGTTTTTTTCCTCAAATTGGTGGTGTTCCCCAGAGCAGAGGACTCAGCTGAGGCCACAGATGCTGATGGGGAGGGGGAGTGCATGGACATGGAGGGGAGGTTTCTGCCTGTGCTGGGTCAGTGATGCTTAGAGCCGGTGGTCCTGAACAGCAGCGCTGGGTTGGGAAGCGGCTCCAGGGCTCATCCGCTGAGCGGCGGCGCCACCTGGCGGCAATGGGAGGAACGGCGGGCGTCGAGACATCACCCCTCCCCTTCCTTCTCCTCCTCCTCCTCCTCCTCCTCCTCCTCCTCCTCCTGCCCGGCCTGCTCCCCGGCTCAGCATTCCGCGGCTGCCCGCTGCCAGCTTGCTGCCGAGCCAGAGCCTGACATCGGCGTCCAGGGAAAATAACTACGCCTTTAGTGACTGTGAAAATACCAGAGCTTGCTCGTAGGCGACGTCCTGTAGAAATCCGATTTACTTGGGCTCTTTGGGGACTTGTGGTGGGGTGTTGGTGGTGGGGAGTGGTCGAATGTACTGCCCGTGGTGATAAGCCCATGGGGTGGGACTTCAACTGAGCGCAGGTGAAGGTGCCAACCAAGGTGAAGAGCAACTCAGAGCAACTCAGCAGTGCTGAGAGCGCATGACTGAACTCCCGGGGATGGGTAGCTCCGTTGGCTACGTAACCTCCCTGGCAATGGCTTAAAGTCCCTTAGGAAGCTCTGTGTTTCTTCTGATTAAAGAACTAAAGCTGAAATCTGCTCGCTGCGATGTCAGTGCCGTAAGGACTAGTTATCACCTGGACCTTGTGTGTAGTCAGGTGTGCGAGTGGATTAAGTCACGGATTAAATGCCTCTTAGTGTATAGATCTAAAGTGACTCTGACTTTGAGGAGGATTTTCAAAACACTTTTATTTTCATGACATGGTCCTAGTCTGTATCTTTGTCAGAGTAGTTGTATTAGTAAGTACTTCTTTGTGTGGCACTACTGGGGATGCACACATGCACGCACATAGTCTTTCTCTAAATATCTGGGCAGACGTGTTTTTTTACTTTTTAAGAATCTGAATTAACCAGATTAATTTCTCAAGCCCATTCTTTTTTAGGAAAGTTTTATTTCTGTCTGGAAGCAGCCTTAAGGAGCCAACTGTGGTTAGAATGGGGGGTGGGTATCCTACCTTGTAACAGGAGGGTGTGAATAAATGGCAAGTAACTGATGTGATTTTTTTTTTTTTCTCCTCTCACTCTGTGGAGTCTTATATGGGTAAAAACAGACCCCAGCAACTGATACATGGCTCAGGCAGTGGGGTGGGGGGTGATTTGGTTACCTCAGTTCCCCTCATCCCTCCTCAGTGTTTCCACTCCCCAGTAGAGTTGCTCTGACCAGAACCATCATGCACTGCTGGGAAAGCAGATGGCCTTCCTGAGTTTCCAAAAAAAATCAGGCCCCTGTAAGTCCTGAACACTGGGGAATAATTAACACTTAAACTCCTCAGGAGGAGAAGTGTCAGTACTGCTTCTTGCGAAATTACACCAAGCCACAGCCCTCGCCCAAGAACCAGTGCAGCTTGTTCCTTGTTCCTAGTGAGATGCTCTTCCATCCTGCCAGGTTTGCATATATGAGGAGACAGGCTTTGCACTGAAGTGACAGACACCTTTCTGTTTAAGGACACTTCATAAATAACTGATCACTGACTTTTTAAAGTCTTCCCTCGTTAATCCTGTGGCAGGTGCAGGGTTCCTTCATGCTGCTTTTCTAGGGGCTTGCTCTCAATATGGAGACAAGAGACGTCCATGAGATTAACAGAGCCTCTCGCACAAAGTGGTGTTCGCAAGATGCTGCAGGTACATGTGCAGAAGTTTGTTTGGGTTTTTTTATCAAACCAAGTTGCCCTTAATTTAATTTCCTATTCACTTGTAAAGAATGTAATAAAATGAGTACTGGGGAAAAGAAAGAAATCAGAAGTACTTTCCAGCCTTTCTGGATGTCTGTATTTGGTTGTGTGGTTTTCTATTTTTAATCCTTTTGAAAAGGAGAAATTCCAAATTAAACCAGCCTGTGGCAGTGTTTTTCAGCATTTCTTTTGCTTCTGCTGCGTTTAAAGCTTAAGCCTCAGTGCTAATTGGAAAAGTGGAGAAGCTTCCTATGCAGTACATGCAGTAGTTAGTTTCAGATTTAATAATGTTTTAGCATTTTCACACAGCTGTTATTAAAATGAGTGGGTGATATAAATAATCATGGCTGACAGGTGCAGAATTACTCTTTCATTGTCTATGAAGCTTATTTTAAACATGATGTGTTTCTGTTGCCATTTTTCAACTAGATTTGATTTCTCTTCCCCATCCTCTTTTAGCATAACAAAGTTTCTGTTATTTGAAAGATTCATTAAAACATATTTACAGCTGGTTTTTCCTTTTTCATACCATCTTTGAGACATCTCCTTGTCTCCTGACCTTTCTGAGTTACATTATGCACCCTGGGATGATTCTCATCTGACTTCCTTCCCAAACAGAAGACTTCCTCTATCTTACCAGAGATTAATAGATGCCTTTATTTATTTATGTTATCTTTTAAATGACATCTTGAAAGTTACTTCCCCCTCTCCCCCTCCCCCCCCCTCTCCTCCGCATTCATTTTTCAGATTAGTAGGACTTTAAAAAGTAAGAATTTAAGCGAGCCCAGAATTTTGGTGTTTTCTCAAGCTCTCAAATTTACCTCTTGGTACCAAAAGAAAAGTGTCAGGAAAAATGCTAAAGCTCGAAATCCCTTTTAGAGCGCATTTTGCCTGCAGACAGCTGCCCTTTCTGCTGCTGTGCTGGTGGCAGTGTGTTCCAGCTTGCTTTGTCTATTAGCTCTTCAAGGGGATTATGGAAGTTGCCGGTAAATGGCTGATGTCTTTAGTGATCTGCATAAGGCTGTCACAGAGTGGTTTCAAGCCAGGTTTGAAAGGCTGTTTACTTTGCTGGAAGTGCCTTCTGTAGTTATTGTTACCTGAAGGGAGGACACTGGAAAGAAAAGGAAGGGGAAAGGAAAGGCTACTTATCTAGCAATTAACCAACTTGCCAATACCCCTGTCCTACACAGTCAGTAGGAGCAAATGCTGCCAGTTGTGAGCCAGAGGGTGGTTGCAGGGAGCTATGTCTGGCAGGAAGGACCTCCAGCCTCTTTTTTTGGGGCCTTTGGCTCAGGACTACAGGTTGTGTGTCATGTGTAGAGGGCCTTTGGTGTCCTTGGCCGAGTGGCCAGAGGCTACCCTTGTACCTGCAGTCACATCTTTCTCAGGAGCTCCACTTGCCTTTGGTCCATCCAGAGCACTGCTGTTCAAATCAACTTTAGATCTGTCAGTAGCTTAGAGCCTTCTGCTACCTTGAGGAAACTCTACAGGGCTCAGCCCCTCATCTGTCCTGCTGCTTCCTTGCAGCACCATGTAACAGTGCTAATGATGATAGCAGCAGTGTCACCCCCTTACCAAGGACATCCAGTTTCCGATGATGATCATATAATCATAGTTCAGTCTGTCTAGCCTATGTCCTGGATTTGATATAATTTGCTTCTTTTCCTATTCCAACCCTATTTTCTTCCGTTCTCTATTCAAAGTCCTCTTTCCAATGAAAGACTGAAAAAACATTTGCACAACAAAGCAGATTTTCTGTCCGAGTACTGTATAACTAATGAATTTTAAAATTTGTGCAATACTTACAATCCAAGTTTCCCTTTCTGTCATGTGCTTCTGTATTTTATGTGATGGACATGCACAGTATTGATTCTTGACTGCCTTAAGTCTGTTAACAGAGCCACCAGCCATGGTAGCATGGCCTTCAGCAGGAGAAACAAGGTAAATTAGGTCATGCAGAGCTCCTTATTTCCATAACTGTTACCTCTGTTACCACGCTGGGCTTGCCGGCTGTAGCTTAGGTATTTCTGCGGAATTCTAGCTGACAGCACAGCTGTACCCTCTGTTTTTAGACCGAGTAGCTGTTGTAAAGGACTTTATGATGTATGGCAATACGCTCCCCGTGCTTAACAAATGATACGAGAAATGAAATATTGGATGAGGAATGTTAAGCTGTATGGGACGGCTGCCAGTCCACAGTCTTGGCCCGGAAAGCCTTTCTCCTTAGTGCACTTGAAGGAGGAGGAACAGGTGGTGGTCAAGAAGACGCTGTGGAGCAGACATTGTGGCAGATATGACTGTTGGAATGAAAGGGAAAATCTCCAGGAAGATTTACAACTATTTGGGTCTATGTTTGGAGGGGCTATACAGGCAGGCTGCCACTTGCTTAAAAAAACCTGAGTCATAATTTTGCATCTTCTCTGCAAGTATTTTTGATGCATCAAAGGCAGTTGCACTTCTCTCTCTGTGCCTTAAATGAAAAAAAAAGAACCAATATCCGAAAAACCACAACAGCCCCTACCCAAATCCAACCCTCTCAAATTAAATTATGTATTCTGCTGTGTTAATGATTTTATACCCTTTCTTTTTCTTCCTTCTACCTGCACCAAACTTCACAGGCAGGGCCACACATGGAGAGATGCCTAGCAGCTACAGAGCGTGCTGGAGGTACTCTGCCTAGCTTTTGGACCAGTTTATATTGTATTGTATTAAGTGTGGAATTACAACAAAGCTGGGTTAGAGTCAAATTGGTATCATCTGGCCTAATCACTTCCTAATTTTGTAGAGCATTCCAGGGGTTATATATCCCATAATTTTCTTCAAATATATTATAAGCAGCAGTGCCAAATTATATGGTTTTCATTTTGGCAAGCCGTCCTTGCAGTGTGGTTTTGTACTGGTTCTGTGTATGTACTCCTCTCTCCCTTTGTTTTACCCACAATTTTTAGATAAGTAGTTACCATTCCCTCACTGCTTTCCAAGAGCCAAACTTTTCTGCACCCAGTGATGTGGAATTGTGAAGGTGCCTGTACATTTTAAGCCAGTGTGTAGTGCCTTTGCTCCGGTTCAGTCCATGAGTGGGATTGACAGACCCTTTCTTGTCCATCACCTTACGCACTTGGGCTTTATATTTCCTAAAGGAAGAAAAGCTGGTTTGAAGTTTTGTGAGACAAAAGTTGCAAAGTTGCTTTTGTTTCTAAAAGTGCCATTGTCTCGGTGCTGTGGTTTGCTAGACTGTAGGTGGAGCAGCCCTGTGTGAGACGGGAAGGCATCAGGATGCTCTTGAAGGTCAGAGGGCAAAGAGGGGCTGTGGGGCCTGTCTTGGAAGTCCAGTCCCAAGTCCCAGAGGGGGCTGTGCTGGAGATACGAGCTCCAGCATCGTGTGGCATCAGCATGGGGATCAGATGTGTTGGTTGCAGCCATACTTTGTGAGACTTGTCAGACTGGTCACCTGCCTTCAGCTCCTTAGATACAAATCAAGCCTTCTCAAACAGAAAAAGCCCCACTGAGTTCTTCATTACCCTTGGGTCAATGTAGTGTGGATGAAGGGTAAAAAAGGCACTTGGAAATACTGTGATAATAGAAGCTAGAGCTTCACCTGCAGGTAAGTGCATGTTATTTCATGGGGCTTTTCTCCTGCTAGTGGGCAGAGAATACCCTCATGGACCTCTGTGAGAAATACACAGGGGAAAGGATTGGTAAGTCATTACAAACCCTGCTGCTGCCCAGAATTCCTGTATACCATAAGTATGGAATGACTTACCAAAAAAAATGCCACTGAGGAGATGCAGAGAGATATGGTGAACACTGCACTGACTGAAATGTCTGTGGCACGCTGCCAGAAGTAGCCATTTTACTCACATTTGCACTTTCACTTCATTATGTGCTGTGCTGTGGATGCTTTCCATCTGTCACCTGAAAGTCTGTGTTGACTCTGGAAGGGCTGATACCTGGGACACAGATCACAAAGTACCTGCCTTAGAAGAGGGTTTGTGTTTTGGCTTCAGCACAAAGCTTTTTGGACTTGATGTGCACTGGTGTGAAGCTGAGGGTGATGAAAAGATCTTGCGCGAGGGGATATTAGAATATTTTGTACATGGAGCTGCTCTTTCTTCCGGTTGGTCACTGGGAGGCTTGTAGCATCGGTACCCTGGATAACAACAAAGCCAAATGTTCTTTAAGAAAATATTGTATGCAAGTAGCTGAAGAGAAAAAGTTCACTGTGAACTTTCAGGCTGGTTCTTCAGTACCTAACAACATGTACTATAGTCTGACAGATTCTGGACCTGACACTCTTTCCAACCTAGTTCCTTAGTTGCTTTGTTGGTGTCTATTCTCTTGATTGTGCTTGAAATTCCAATAACATTGCTGGCATTTGCATCTGTGGCTGTGTGGATGGGGGATGGTTTCAGGCCTGCCTTTTCTTTTTGGGGAAAAAAAAATCTTTTAAGTGTGACATAACTCTAAAGCATTTCTGCTGTGCAAAGGAATTTGTAATTTTACTGAGCTAGGGAATACCTTGTAGAAAAGGGTCTTTTATATACTATACTCTTACTGTTCTCAGACTCAGATTTCACTCATCTTAAAAGGTTAAGTTTCAAATTTAATCAACTAAAAATTTTGTGCTTTGTTCAGTCACTTTGGTGACATTTCAGATTCTTGTGAAATGCAAAACTAATGCAGTATCTTTAATGATAATAACAATAATATTCTAAAATAACTCAAAACCCTGAATATGTGCAGTCCAGAACTGAACAAACTTTATTAAATTAGTTTGATGTTTGTCTATTCATGTTGTTTGCTGTCCGGATTGTAAGAGCTCTGTGGGTTTTGTTTTCATAAGCAGCAGGTGTCCTCCTGGACAATGCTGTAGAGATTAGTCAAATGGAGACCAGGGCACATTAGAAGCATCAGCTGGCCTGTCCCTCTTTCATCCCCTGCAGTGTCCCCCAGTTCTGCAGAGGAAAGGAGATGGGGCCCTTCAGCTCTTCTCATGTTCCAGGCATGGCCAGCATGGTGCATTTGACAGCAAGGGTAAAAAATAACTTCCAGGTAAAGTTAGAAATTGCAGTGGATAAGTTAGTGAAATTAAGGAAATGGGACTTTGAAATAAATCAGTATATTGTTGTTCTAGGAATAAAGGGAAGTCTGGGGAAAAAAACCCCAAGAGGTGCAAGAAAAAAAAGTGAAAAATAGCACGGTCATAAAAAGAAATTGAATTAAAGGCACCAGGCATTAATTATGTAATCATTGTGCCAACAGCGCTAGTACTGTTTGGGAAGAAAATAGTGTAAAAAAGCTAAATTTTGTTACTCTGAGGTGCCTGTCGGAGTTTAGGAATGATATTCTCCAATTTAGTACTCCCACTAAAACCTTGCAACCTCTCTTTCCCCCTTCCAGTTAGAAGCACAAAAGACAAAGATCACAGATTGAGATAAGAGCAATTTACTGGAAACAGCAATGAGATAAGAAAAGGAACAGTAACAGCAGCGATATTGATAACAACAGGTATAAGACAAATGATTTACACAGAAAACCTCTGACAATAAACAAATACTGAACAGTTAACAAATACTGGACTATTCCACCCTGCCACGTTTCTCCACCAGAAGGAACGCAAGCTAGAGAGTCTCCTCCCCCACCCCGGCAATGATTTGAGGTGGTATGATTAACATTAGGGTCCTGTCCATGCCCCCTCCTGGCTATTGCAAAAAATTAACCCCATCCAGACCAAAACCAGGACAGTGCCTCAAACAATTGAATTTTTTTGGTCAGATAATCGTTTTCTCACCCCGGGCCCGCTCCCAAAAAATAGGGATACAAAACTGCAGTTCTTATCTTGTGAGATCATGCTTTTTCATAGTCAGTATCCTTTCCCGAGAAATACTCAGTTGAAAGTAGACAGTTCCCATCATGCATCTTTGGCCTGAAATTATTTGCTATGAAATTCGAAAGTCAATGAGAAGTTATTTTAGGAACTATGAAAACGAACATGTAAAAATGGAGAACAGAGACTGTGAATGCAAACTGTACCAAAGGGGTGCTGTGTGGAATGGCATTACTCCCCTTTCCCCCTCACACAGCCGAAGGGAAACCTCTGTGGGGTGGGGTGTGCTGGCTCACTGATAAACCATCTGTATCAGCCAGCATCAAGAGCTGTGTTGGGTTTCTGCCCTATTAAAAACCTCAAACCTCAGCCAAAACCACTCACTGTCAATTCTAAAATTAGTCTGAGAGAAAGAAGGGATATTAGTTGACTGTGTGCTTTCTACCCTTCCGTATCACCCTCTTTCCTGCTAAATTACACCATCCTGCAGTAATGAGTACTCCAGTGTAATCCTTGGTCATCTCTTTTTTTCTGAATTACTGGAGAACTGATGTAGGAGCCTCTGAAGATGTCTAACAACATGTAAAGCAAGATGAGCTTTGCAGATTAGAAGCTGCATCTCCTAACAAAACAGCGTAACATTTTCTTCCTAGTATCTCCCGGGGGCACATGGCCTTGTGCTGTAAGAAAACACAAGAGGGTTTGTAGGAGTTGTCTCTCACCTCACACCCACTTTGCCATCTCGTTGGGGATCTTCTGAGTGGTGCAACTGGAGCAGAAAGCAGGGGAGGTGACAGATAGCATGTGGAGTATAAAAACTAGACACACAGGCAGATAGAACAGGGGGCATGGCTTGTGTAAGACATCCTCTGCAAAACAGATACCAGGTCTCTTTGAACAGCCTGACCTATGCTAAGAGGATAAACCTACTGCTAAGGAGAGTCATGGGCTCACTGTTGAATGCTCCAGGAGTCCTTTCCTAAGCTAACCACATAGGGAATTAGTATGAAAGGAAGGCTGGTTTTGGCATATGTCTTACGGCTATAAGGGTTTTGCTTTGCTGTGCTGATAGAGCAAAGGGAAGGAGTAAGTCATGTTTTGTGCTTCCCTGTGAAAAGGAGGGATTTTTATGCATTGGTAATCCACGTTTTGTCCATATAAGTTTTACAGTCTAAGTGGTGTTTCACCTCTTCCCTTGATGTTTATTCTGCAAGCAGCAAATACATATAATCAGACTGTTGATTTTGTTTGTTTGTTTGTTTTCCTGTTCATCATGGGATTTTCTGCATGCAAGTGTATTTGATTGTTGTTGATAGACTTCAGTGCTCAGGATTACATAATTCTTCTGGAGCTTGGCACTCCTGGGGAGGCTGCAGACGTTGGCCTGTCACTCTTCCATCTTCCCTCAGCCATGTGAGGGACACTTAACTCCTTTTCTTTGTTTTCTGGTGGGTTACTTTTCTGTGTCAGTTCTCCAAACTCCTTCTGACTTACCTGTAATTGCAGATCTGCATAGATATTCTAGAGGCATAGACTGTTTTTGTTGGACCTTCCTTTCACTGGATAAAAGACCTGATTTTCTGCTGCGAAACTGCTTTTTGCCTTTTTTCCTCTGCTGTTTCCCATTGTATTGTGCTTACTGTGGGCTTTTACGTAGTGTCCATTGCTATGGTGTGTATATATTTGTATAGATATTTTTATATGTATATATACACACACAACAACATGACTAGCAAGGCTATTGTGTCTTCTTCAGAGGGCTAGTTTTATTTTTATTTTTATAGTCCATACTTTTGTTTGTGAAAGCCAGCTTGAAGAACTTTGTCTACTACACTCATATTTAACTTGCCATCTATTGTAACATCTGTTTTCTTCAACATTGCTGTTTCCCAGATTTTTCCCTCCCACTGCATGGGGTTTTTTGGATCATTTCCCTTCACTTGTTTTAGCCTGCTTTTTTTCCCAGAGTGAATCTCATTTGATTATTTTGAGACTGCATTTCTCTTCTTTCTGAGTCCCTGTGCATGATTTCCTTGTCCCAATTTTTGCATCTTCTCCAAATGTGATATTTCATGGAGATTCAAATTAGCGTGCTGACTAGAGTCTCTTCTGGATCATTAAAGAAAGTACCAAGTGAAACAGAACCCGAGACAGCTCTTAGCAATATTGCACCTTCTTCCAGTGTTATCCTTTGCTTTTATCACGATTTATTTGCAGCCGGTTTTCAAATCAAGACACAGCATTCATCTCGAAGTGCAGATCACTATCAAATGTTTACTAAATTTCAAACACATCACGTCTGCTCCTTTTCCTTAGATTCCTAGTGCTGTAACACTAGCCAGAATAGGGGCCAATTTCTAACCGGTTCTACTCTTCTGAATAGAAATCACAGTTTCATTGTCTTCAGGCTTGTAGCCTGGTTTACTTTATAGGAAACCTCATGAAATAAAGCAGCTGTGCAGTCCATTCTGAAATTCAGTTTTGTGGAGAAACAAGGGAAGTTTATGCATGTAAGGGGGAGAAAGAAGAGGGATATGTGCGAGGAAGAGGAGAGTCACTTTCATCTGCCTGTGTTAGATAAAGTCACTAAGTGATGGAAGTTGCGTATATTTCTGAAGAGCTTCTCAAATCCCTGAATGCTCCTGTGTTTCTAGACCACAGCTTTCATATAGTTATGTGCTTTGCACTGTCCTGCTTTGCAGTGCTGCTGATACTTGAAGCTGTGGCCAAGACATGAGATAACATCAGCAGCCACGATCTCCTGGCTGGGCACTTTGGGATCTTCCCGCTTTAGCTGTTATCCAGGTATCTGTGACACAGAAAGGCCATAACACTTCAGGCTTGTGGTAAAAGGACCTTTCTGTCTCATAAGGACAACAGATAATAAACAGCTGTTCTGGGTAAGAAACAAAGGAATTGAGGCAAATACGAGGAAATGACCGGGACCGTAGGATAAAAAGTGAGAGCATGCTTAGCCAGGAACTCTTTCAATGGGGAATGTGAGCTATAGCCTGTGGAGATCAAGCAGAAGGTATCTCATTCATGGCTTTTTGCTTTGACCTGACCATAATAAAATGTCAACAGTTTCTGGTGATACTAATGCCTGCGCTGCACTGGTTAGAACAGTATTTTTTACCAGTGATTTAAAAGGATCATTAATAGCCCTTTTCAAGTGGGGCAACTGGCTGGAAGCAGGCAGAAATCTATTTTTCTAAAAAGGCTTTACCTATATTATTGGGTTACATACCATCTTCTCTTCTCTTGCCTGCATCCTCTCTTCCACCTGGCTTTTGCTACCTGCTCACTGCCCACCCTGGACCACCTGCCATGATGGGAAGGATGGCATGTGGCAGTCTGGTTTTTGGTATCTGTAGCATCAGGTCCCTGGTGGATAGCAGGATGAGGTTAGGGGAAAAGCATAGGCTCTGCTTTGCACTGATGAAGAAGTCTGAGTTGGCCTGCAGGTGAAAATTTTTTCTGTTTTGGTTTTGAGGTTTCTTGCAAGAAATGCAGCTTGAGCAATTAGCACAAATATTTCTATTGAGGCTCCTGATCTAAGCTTTTAAAATTATTCCTAGTATGTTTAGCCTCGCTGCTCTTGTGAGACATCAGAGGAATTGAATCTAGCAAGACATTTTGAAGAGATGTTAGAAGCTACGTTTTTTAATAACCTCACAAATTTTCATATAATATACTGACAGCTGCCTTCAGCATTGTGGCAACTGCAGGCCTAGATGCACCTCAGAAATACGTTTATTGTTTTCCTGCATTATGTTACATTTTCCACCTGGAAAATCCCTTTTTCTTTGTTGGCTACCCTAAACAAATAGGGCCAAAAGGATAGTAGCCACCTCAGAGTTCGCAATCCCAGCTTTAATTGGGCACATAGGACTGTGGTCTGTCTCTGTGCTGTCTTCTCCCTCCTCACAGTCCAGACTTAAAGACCAAGCTCAGACCGAACACATGCCACCTCTTGCCATCTGTTTGACCTCTTTGCTCTCTTTGTGGAAACAGCACAGTCAAATAGATTTTGACCGAGTCAGAAAGTATCAAGGAGTGTCTGAGGTATGCAGAGCAACCTGGGAGTTGCAGGTGTTTGCCGATGCCTCCCTTCATCATGGCTGCACAGGTGGACCAAGGAGTAGGTGGAGCCTCCCAGCTCTGCAGTCCCTGGAACAGGGATAGCAGCGGCCTCCCCACTTCCCTCCTCTGCCTGCTCTGCTCAGTGTAGCCAACAGGTCGGTTCACTCTCTGCTGAGTACTGCTACAACCAAAGGATTTGGTTTTGCTTTGCTTTATTATTTACTACAGTGATAAAAGGAGGCACTCCTTGTGATCATAAAGAGAAGCCTTAAAATCTTATTTAAGAGCACAAATATTTTGGGTTTTGACAGATATGGTTTGAAAACAACACAGATGTGCAGTGTCAGATTTCACCACTGCATGGTAAATTTGGTTAATAGTGCTGGGCATGTGCTTTCCCAAAACCCTGTCGCCTGCAACCCAGGAAAAAAAACTTTCTGGGTTGTCGGGGTTTTTTCCCCCTGAATATACCCCCTTAGAGAGTTTGAAAGGAAAATGATCTTTGCAGAGTGAGCATTCAGCCCTGAAAGGCTGAATGGGTAAAATAACCTATGGGTTATTTTTAACCTAATTACCTCAAATTAAACAAAAGCTTAAAGATTTTTTTGCTTGAGTTGAAGATGAGGGCTAAGTAGGCTTTATTTGCAGAGTAACTCTAGCCAACAACATGCTACTTCCATTGCACTGTGCAGAATAATGCCTGTGGCAGTGCTCTGCGCTAACGAATGGCGCTTGATTTTCTGAAAGCTTGGCTTTTATGAGTTGATGTGAGAGTATATGCAGCTCTAGAGCAGTTCACTCCTTTCCCCTTCTCACCCCTCCTACGGATGCAGTGATCACTTTGGACTGGTGACGTTTTAGATGGAGCATGGTCTCCTTACACTTGCCTGGTAGTGGCTTATTAACTGCATGTTAATTGAAACTGAAAGTTTGTCAGATGATTCAATTCAGTTACATGTTAAATGGATTCAGTGCAGTAAGCATTACTGCTGTGATGAAAATCTCTGTGGAATTGATTTGTGAACTGATTTGGAGGGATTCATTGGCTTCATCAGCGGCTCTGAGAGATCAGCATGAGGAAAGCAAGCAGACATAGTCATGCTCCCAGCAAAACCAAATCCTGCTCTTCTCTTTCACCCTAAACAGTTTTAATTACTGTCCAGTATGTTCCCCTTCCAGGACATGTGCTAGATAAATTTACTCTGGAGAGCTGAGAAGTGAAGAAGAAAATGAAAAGAATTGAAAGTCTGTTTTGAATTCTGTAATCTAAATGGCTGAAATGTTGAATTCCTTATCTTTTAGTGGATCAAACAGTCACAAGATTGTTTCAAACATAAGCATATGTTACCAAAAAAAAACCCCCAAAAAACCAAAAAACCACAAGCAAACAAAAAACCAAGAGAAAAAAAAATATCTGCTTTAAACTGAAGGACTGAAAATTCAAAATTTACATCCTTCATAAATCATCTTTTACACTTGGCCACTGCAGAAGTCCCTCTTAAGTTAGGAATTTATTCTGTATGCTGTACCTGCTTATGTGCTTGGTTTCTGTGTGGAGCCAATTTTTATTGCTGAGTTATAAACCCTTTGAAAATAGGGGCTTGTAATGGAAGCACTGACAGACCTTTAACTAGGTCAGTTTTATCTGGCTCCATTATCTTTGCTTTTGTTAAAGCATTAAATGGTTGCAGATTTGTTTATTTTTCTCGCAGGCCCAGAATTTTAACATGGGTATGTTATTGAATTGTTTTTTCTTCAAAATGTCATGAACAGGCAGCATTAGAGAGTTTATCCAGACTCCGCAGTCATCTTTAAAAGTAAATTGAACTGTTGTGTCTTATTTCAAGATTTTCTTGCTTATAAAGTACATTTAGTCTGTAACATGTCATTACGAAACTAATACCAAAATTTCCTTTTTCTCCTGCTGTCTTATTCTAGTCTTGAATTCTGCTCTGTCTTTTGAGTTCCTTTCTATGTAAAATGACAGTGATGTTTTTTTCTTTGTCCCATTCAGATGAAAAGCCATACCACTGCAACTTTCCTGAAGAAGAAACTCCAATGATAACATCTCAGTTGGATGAACTCCCAAAGCTGGGAAGCCGCAATGCCAGAGAAAATGAGGCCAGGGAATCTAAACCAGAGATTCCTGTCCTGATGTCAGCACTGGAGAGTGTCATCAAGGAACCCTTTTCAAAATACCAAGGTTCTGCAGACATGAAGATGCCAGGATTTCATCACAGCCAAGGGCTTCTTTGCTCCAGTCACATTGCTAGCTTTGCTTCGGGTGTGGGCCAGACATCTTCAGACATGGCCATGGACTTGAAAACATCACTTGAAGTGCAGGCTAGTCGTGCTAGAGAAACTTTGCTAGACTTGCACAGGGAACATCCTCTGATAGAAAAAGGTGCTGAAGCTCTTGAGTTAGCTCCACTCGATTTGAGTGAAAAATCAACAAGGGATAATTCATGCAGTAAATATCTGAATACATCCTTCCAGGCTGCTTTAATTGTCTACCCATGTCCTTTCTGCAGTCACAAGACCTACTACCCCGAAGTCCTGTGGATGCACAAAAGAATTTTGCACAAAATCAGCTGTAACTCGATGGTACCCCCTTGGGTTCAACAGAACGGATTCAAGAGTATTAAAAACAACCTGGTCTTTCTGGCAAGGAGTGGGCGCACTGGCCCCCCTCCTGTTCTCGGTGGTAAGGAATGCCAGCCTTTGCCCATTGCCAGATTTACACGTACTCAAGTGCCAAGTGCATTGCCAGGTTCCAAAACCAGCTCTCTTTCTGTCGGGATGACTGCGAAGTCTGGTGGTACACATCAGTCAAAGGACAGTCATGCCTTCAGCCACTGTGGTCCACGCTTATCGGGTCTGGATGGGTACAGACAGCCCAAGCTAAACCATTCCCAGGAGCAGTACAGCATAGCAGCACAACAGAAAAGTAAATATGAAGCAAATTCCAAACTTATGCAAATGGGAACCTATAGTAGAAGCGTAACGCCTACACAGACAGTCATATCCAGGCCTAGCACACAGCCCACAAACAGTAAGCAAGTGGAAAAGTACGTGGTGCCCCAAGGAAGTACCGGTTTTACCCCTCCGGGTAAGCACTGTGCGTCCGACTCCATGAAGGCCAAATACAACCCACCCCTGCAGTACCATCCTGTGTGTAAAAGCGAGCAGTACACTAAACACGAAGAGCCACCGGTGCCTCAGAGGGAGTCTCACATGAAGGCTGGGAATGAGATGAGGACATTGGCAAACTGCACAGCGGTAGCACGAGCAAGTCCGGTACTGCAGCCCCAGCCGAGTACCGTGGGAGTTTCTCCAGCTTTACACTCCAGCAAACAGGATGTGGGATCAGATGTGCATGAGAAACATTTGGACATTTTAAATATCTTTAAAACATACATTCCAAAGGACCTTGCTTCATTGTACCAAACCTGTGGTGCCAACAGCCCTGTCCTGGATCACACAGGTAAGATTTTTACAAGCCCTTCCATAGCTGAGGACATAGGCTTGCTTGTTCCTGCTTCATTCAGAGCCACGACATACTGTTTCCCAGTTTTTCCCTTCTCTGCTTTTAATGGTTTTTTGTTTTTATGGTTCATTGTTTTTATCATTGCTGGATAGGCTTGAATAGGTTTGTTTACTGCTCTCTTAACACTGCAGCATCCCCCCTTGTGCACTGTGTGACATTTCTGTCACAGGTTAAGTGTATCTGGTTCCACCTGGAGTACTGCTGTTCCTTTGTCCTCTTGCTTCAAGCAGGCTAGAGTTACACAGATGTGCTGTCACAGGAAGATCTCCCTGATATGCTGGTGCTGGCACACATCATCATCTTTTTGCTTCAGGCAAAATAAACATCCTCTGGGGCTTATCTGTGATGTTATTTTGGAGGTTTTGTTCAATTTTATCTGCAAACAAGTCTCCCAACAACAGAGAGGGATAATCACTTGTCATTGTCCTTTGTCTTCCTTGACAAAAGTCTTAAGATCTTCCTTGTCCATGTCAAAGATTGCAACTGTATTTTTTAAATGAGTCTTTTGATCTGTTTGTATGTTTGTAATTAAAAAGAGGTAGGGCTGAATACATGCCTGCTAATTCACATAAGCAGAAAAGTCAGTTGTGCAAATAGCCAGTTTAAAAGTTCAGGGACTAAAAAATTTCAACTGCCATGTTAAAGGAAAAAAAAAAAGAAATCTATGTATTTGCATTTGAAACCATACTCTTGTGATGATCTGCCAGAATTAGTTTGTCTCAGTGGAAACTGAAAATAACACTGATAGGCTACACATGAGGTGAGGGTGTGTCTGAAGGGGAGGAGAATGGGAGCCATAGTCTTACCTCTCATGATTTATAAACCATCTGAGTTTGTTATACCCTTCTTCTCTTTGTAGAAGTTGTGCAAATAAACTCCACGCAGAAACAGCACATGCTCCAGACCAGTGTTCTGGTGTCCTCACCGGACGTAATGCCCTCTGTTTTGTCAAAAGGGTGTGTGAAATGGAGCTTGTGACCCCATTTTGCAAGTGGCACAAAATCCAGGACATTTGGAAGCTGGTAGCCTAAGGACAGCTATGGTCTTGTGCCCAGAAGGTGTGTGAAAGTTGACTAGTGTGGCAGCCGTAAGGCAAGGAAGGAGCCATAGTGTTTGACTGGGTCTTGGTGGAGGGACCTTTTGAAGAAGACAGAAAGGCAAGATCTGTCTGACATAGTCCATGAGGTGCACCTTTAAGCCATTCCATTGTCAGCTTTGCTCAATCATTTGACAAGTAATGCTGTGTAGGGAGCAGCTGTTACTTAATGAGCAGATCATTTTGCAGGTGGTTAGGGGCTACCTGATGATTGTAACTTACCCCAGGCTTCTGTGTTTTTTTTTAACGAAGCAGAGGAGGATATGTTTAGTTTCTAAAACTGTGGGTTTTCCTTTTTTCCCCGTGTCTAGGAATGTTGTCTAAAGTTTCTCCCTGCTCACTTCCTGCTCTAAATACCAGTGAATTCACCACCAACTTGGGGTACCTTCACATGGGTGCCCACCTTGATGTTATTTAATATTACGTTGTGTCAACCTGCTCAGAGAAATCTTCCTGACCCAGTGAGCTCCCAGCCGTGTTAGGAGAGAGAGAAAAACAGTAAAAGCTAGGAACTAGAAGCTGACTTAGAGAATGCAGGCATCAGAAAATTCATGATGACTGTTGGAACAAAGTAAAATAGGGGCAGGGTTTCCAAAGAGGTCTCTATTTACCTGCTTTTTGAAAGAGGGATTTTATTGGCAAAACGTTTTTGCTGTGCAGTGATTTCCAGAGACACTTTAACTGGAAGTTATTTAGTGCCCATCTCTGCTTTGAAACCTCTTCTTTCATTCCAAGTGTTTTACAGCAATCAGGTTTTCGGAATTTGAAGCCTCTTTTTTTTTAATGTAGCTTGTCTTCATTTTATATACAACTTTCAGGTTGTTGATGTTTCTCCAAACCAATTGGCATGATGGCTGTTTTTCATAGCACTCAAATAAAAAGCTGCTTCAGGCAAAAGGAACGAGATCCTACCAAAAAAACAGAGGAGAGTAATTGAACTTTGTCTGAAATAACATATGCCCTAGATAGGCTGAGCCCTGTGAGTCAGTATGCATCATAAAATTTAGCCTTAATCTCATAATATGAATATGGCAATCATGACATGAAGGACAACCAAAAATCCCACTTAGGTATGCTATTTGTCATGTTTTTCTCTCAGTGGAGTATTTCCAATAGACATTACTTTTTTTTTTTTTTTTTTAAATATGATGTCATCTTGGATCACACTAGAATGTTTTAGTGTGTGGCAGTGCAGTGTTCTTATTTCTAGGATTCTTTGTTTCTCTTCCATTTATTCCAGTGTCCTTGGAAGAGAGTTGTTGTATGTACTGTTGTGATACAGCTGCAAACACAAAGCTTGCTGTACTTAGGTTAGTTTGTTTCACACTGCCCAATCTTCCCAAATGCTTGTAGAGACAATCTTATTGTTATCTTTAGTAGTGGTTATTTATTTTGTTCATGACATTTACATGAATCACTGTATTAGGAAAGGATGGTTTATGGCAGCAGATGCACTCTTTCTCTGAGTCTCCTTTGAGACCAGCTTTGAGCATCGATTTCTCAGGAACTCCCATTCAGATAGTCACGTTTGTTTACCTGTAATTTGCTAAGACCTGTAGTCATCCACCCTCTTTTTTCCACATATAGGATAACCTGAGTGATGATTCATGGGGGTATTGCCTTGTGGCAGTGATGCCCATGGCTCAAAGCTCTGAACTATCTAAAGCCTTGTGGTGCTACTTAGGAAATACAACAATGGCAAATATATCTGGAAGTGTTGCATTTTTCCCACCTACTTTTTGAATAACTACCATAAAGTGAGAGCTGGGGAGGGGTTAGATAAAAGCGTTAACCCACTCACCTTCAGCATTCATACAGGGTATGTTGGCTTACTCCTCAGCCTTCCCTCATGCGTGACTCAGAAGGGAGCAGTGCTGCCATGAAGGCTGTTGGATTGGGTCTGTAATGGCTGCTGAGACAAGTGAATTCATCTTCCACAAAGTGAGACATGGGTAGAGGGATTAATTCTCTCTCCCGAGGTGTCAGAACGATGACCTGAGGAACCCACCTCTTCTGGGTTTCACAGGAGCTGCTGTGCGAGTCCCTGCCTGTCCAGTAGTCGGCATGGGGCTGTCCAGCAAAGGTCACAGCTGGTTCCTCAGCACACTTCCTTCGGCTTTTTGCTTTCAAGTTTTCAGCTGTAGTTCTGGCCAGTGAGGAAAATGCCAGTAACAGATCAGAAAACCTGCTTTAATCTTGGCTGCTTTACAAGGCAAATCTATCTCCTTATAGTACAGTAAGGCTCTTATTGACATGTGATTCTTTTTTTTTAATTTTTTTTCTTTTCCTTCTCTTTTTGAGGTTTTTGTTTGTTTCTGTGTGTGGGTATAACTGATCTGGATTTTCTCCAAAACACAGTCTTGTATTTGATTCCCAGAAACTTAATATTTGGGAGAAAGAGTGTTCAAGTATATTATACAGACTGTGCTGCCATCTGCAGGAGGTGCTATTATAAAAGGAGAGAACAATTTGTGAGTGGGGCATTTGCTGGCATTTGTTTGGTGTTTTGTTGTTGTTGTTTTTTTCTTTTTTTCCAGCCAGACATTTCTTTCCAATATATGGTGTGGTGAAAACTATCACAGGACACTTGATGTCATAACAGCAGAGTAAATGGCAGCTGTCTTCTTTACCATTCATCTTTAGGTGCAGCATCCATATTTTGGATGAATCCTCTGGCATCCTGCAGTTGAGTTTTCAGTTGTGTGGAGGGTTTTTGTTCCAGCTTTTTGTTCATAATTTTATTCTTCTTAAGTGCTGTAATAGGGAGGGGAATATGAAAGAAAAGCTGAAACTTCAGTTCTGTTGACAACCCTCTCAGAATTTCTTTAAAAGCCAAAGTATTCCAGTGGCAACTGGAAACATCAACTCTTTCCTTCCGAAGAGGGCGTTTTACCAAAATAGAAAAGATGATGTTCAAACATAATTTTTTTTTTAATAGTAAAAAAGCCCAATAAAAGTCAAATGTGTCTTTTTTGATCAGCAGCAAAAAGACAAAGACCAGCCCTTTAAGTCAGATGCTGTAAACTGACCTTTGGAGAAAAAGGAGAGGTTTGAGCGGTTTTCCACAAATGCTAATGGCCTAGAAAACATGTTTACCCAGGGCTGGGGGAAGGCTGCTGTGCTGCTACCAGCTCAAAATGTCCGGAATGACACTTTCATTCACAGATGTCTTTCTTCTATGCCTCAGAGGTCCAGGGTCAAAGCAGCACCGGCAGGCAGGTAGGCAGGGGCGAAAGGTTTGATCAGTCTGCGATGGCTCCGCTCACTCTGCATTTGTCTCTGAGGTATTGCCGCCTGGGGGGGACAGTCGGGCTCTGGTCCTACTCACTTCCTATTATCCATGTGACTTGTCTCCGCCACGCTGGAGTCACTTTGATTTGCCTGATGTACTGCTTGACAAAGCTGGGTGATGGCTGAGAAGTGGATCCAGCTGCTCTGAAAAGCGCACACCTGACATGCCAGTCCTGGTGCGGGCACATCATGGGGAGCATTTTTTAATTCAATGTAATTTATGCATTCTTGCAGTCCTGTGTGTGCCTGGCCTGTCAGCCAGTGCCTAGATGAAGGCTGACAGTTGTCATCCAGGGCCTGAAGGTAGCCTCACATAATGACACATTAGACATACTAATGATGTTTTCTTCTGGCATAATGTTTTCTTCTCAACTTTCCTTTCTCCTCTTCCCCCCCCTGCCCCCCCTCCCCCCCCCGCCTTCCTCTCTCCCCCTGTCTCCTGACTACAGGGATGCTCAGGACACAAACACGCCAAGGAGACTGTGTCTGCAGAGAATGTGGAAAATGCTTTACCCAACCCAGTCACCTCAGGACTCATCAGAGGTCCCACACAGGTACCTTTTCACACTTGCTCTTTCTTTCTCCCTTTCCCACTTGCCTGCTTTCAGATTCTGCTAACAAAATACCAAGAATTGCATTTCACATCCCACGTTAACCTAAGTAATTCCAGTACCTGAATCTTATAGACAGGTTTTTTATTTTTATGACTGTTGCTCTTGTTCTCCAGATATTGCCTACCTGATCCCTGCCCGAACTCCATAAAATTGCAATGCATTTAAGATAACTCTGTTTGCAAATGTTTTATTTTAATTAGAGAGTAGGGTACTCAGAAATGAATATGCTAATGAATTCTGTTGCCACCAGCACAAATTGAAATCAAAGTATCCCTTTCAGCACAACATAAGGCTTTGTTTTGCCTCATCGTTGCTGTTGACAGGAACATTTTTGTGGGAAACAAGATTTTTCCTCACACTGGTCAGCCCCAGCAGCCATTTTTAGCCTGACACAGTCTGTGGTTGAGGCTGGAGGAGGCTGAAGCCACCGGTGCCTTGAGACCTCCTGAGCATTGCATGAGACAGTGAGACTAGCGGGCTCCTCCTCAAAAGTGTGAATGATGCATACATAAGCCAGTCTGATGCAAAATGACAGAAGCCAAATGGTAAGTAATGCAAGAAGAGGGTCCCTTTACACATACACTGATAATTAATGTTGTCAGTGATTGCTTTCTTCAGCACTGAAGTCTGAATTAAAAAGGGCAGTGGCCCTAGGCTGCCATTAGCACACTCTCTTACAGTAAGTGTTACGGTAAATTGGTATTTTCCGGCCACAGGCTAGTAGCTGGTGTCTTTTTTTGAACGTGGTTAATCTGTAATGGTCTCAAATAATGTACACACACTAACGAAGCTTGAATGTTCATCTGTTAACAAGCCCCCTTGTTCCCACAGTGGTATTTGAGTCTAATGGACTCCGAGGTACTGAAGTTCACACCACCTCCGCAGATGCCCCAAAACAAGTATGTTTTACAATTAATTGGATGTTTGGTTTTTAATGTGGTAGCTGGGAAAAAGTTTCACAGTGATACTTGTCACTGAAGTACTGACTGTTTTATAACATGTATAAATAATAATGATATCACTTAATTTTTAACTCTTAAATTTTTTAAGCATTTTAGCAGAATCTGTTATATAGAGAGTCAGTTAATTGTAAAGCAGGTAGTTAGTGTTTAAATAAACATGTTACTGGCTTACTGGGGACTGGGTGGGATAGGTAACTCTGTAATGTGCAGTGACATGTAATGGTGAGACAGAAATTTGCTTTTACAACTAACACATTTTCTGCTACCACAAGGCAATTGATGTTTAGTCCGTATTTTTCAGATTATTTGTACCCTGATATTCAGTACCTGGCCTTTGAAAGGCTCTCATCCACCAATTTCTGTGGACTCTGTGTGTTGGTGTGCTTTCCTGTTTCTACTATACAGTTTCCTGTCTTAACAAACACTTCTCAGTGCTCTGAATTATACATGACAAAGCTGTTACAGAGAAAATCATTAAACTGAATTTTTTTCATGTATCTTACATCGTTGGAGACTAGTGTCATAACCTGAACCTTTCCACTCCATCTTGTAGCTTGGCAGGTGGGTTTCAGGGCACACCTTCATGGGCGGTTTTCTTTCATTGTGAAACTGCCTCCAGCATCACTCACTTTTCCTTTCATCCGCGTTTTTAGCTTTACTTTTCATTCCAGCAGCCCCCATTCTCCTGTCTCTTACTAAACTATTGCAGATGTTTTTGGCCAAGCTTAGAGAAGGCATCTCCTTGCATTCTCCTTTACGAAGTTTAGGAAGTGGTTTCTACTTGCTCAATAAGCATCCTCACTGGGCACCACCACATCACCTAGTTCATTATGCTACACCCTTCGTGGAGGCTTTTAGGACCTTCTCAGTCGCACTTACATCTTTCTGGCCTAAAGGCCCGTGTGGGGAACACAGCCTCTGCCGCAGGAGCATCTTGTTAATATCAAGCCATAGGAGTGGCCAGCAATTCTCATAAAGTTTTCAAGATGGCATAGCACTTCATTGTTGTGGGCAATGTTTGTTTTGCTTTGCGTTACCGGGACAGTAACGGCAAAGTTATTCTGTAGTGCCCTCCTTATGATGCTGGATAAGCATAAAATTGTGCAAGGAAGCATCTGTCAATAACAGAGGCAGAGTGAATGGCAGAGAGACAAACATGGTAAATGTGACAGTGAAACACTGCAGCTCTGCCAGCTAGCTCAGCTAATCTTTCGTTTTCACCAGTTTAGAAATGTAGATTTAGTAAACCTAAGCATCTTTTAAAATGCTCTTTCATCTTTTCATGCTTGTGGTTTTCTCTCATATGTAGTTGAGACTGGATTCTGAAGGCATCTAAGTTTCTTTCTTCTAGAAGACAATAAAAGGTCAAAGGTGGAAATACATTTCCAAAAAATTCTGAAATAACCATATCTATCCAAAAGGAAATGTGGCAGCTCAGACCACATCTGGACTCTTTTTGTAATTCGGGTTATATTACTGCACAATAAATTTACTCATAATCTTGTCTTTGTAAACTACTGTCATGCCAGAATTTATTGGCTAACTTCTTCCATGGCAAATGTAGCTTGCTCTTGCAGTCTCAGTCCTTGTCAATCTGTCTTCAGAACATTTGATTAAATTACAGCATCTCTCAGTATAGCAGAATTCTGAGTAGGGGTTAGCTTCACGAGTCACTTCATCTCTTGCCAGTCACTATTACTCCCACAGAAGATGCAGTATGATCATTTCTCCAGGAGATAGTTCCCTTTCTTTTGTCTTGTTTGCTCCTCAGTATCAGCCTTTGTCTCAGTTTGTCAGCATCTGTGTCGGGTAGGATTATTCAGTTGTCTGCTGTTTTGCTTGTTCTCATTGCAAGCAGGCATTGTGCTCCCCCAGAAGACTCCACCTGCACAGTCCCTGGGCATTACAGAGGGAATACTCTCATTTCTACCTGCAGCTGTAGGGGCCTTTAGAAGCACAGAAATGAGCTCGCACTGAAAACGGTGCCTGCAGCATTCCGTTAACATTACCATTTCCCACTTAAAACGTTGTCACTCCGTGTCTTCATTTCATTTCTTAATTGGGGACAGATCTATTCATGAGAGTTTATAGTGTAAAGTCAGTTCAAGTTACAGAAGTGCCGTGCACATGCTCCGAGCAAGAAATAATAGTTGCCATGTACAGTAGCTTTAGAAGGAAAGTTGTTTTTTTTTTTTTATTTAATGTCAAGTGGAAATGATTCACTTTACATAATGTTTCCTCCTCACAGGTAAAGTATCTTCCCCTGAGTAGTCTGCTAAAGAGTAAAAATATTAACATTAGTATTTCATGGTTCCCCATTCCCTTCTGTAGTCAACCAGAAGATCATCTCCAAAGGTTTCCTTTATGAAAGAATGTTAGGTAGGGCTTTTAAAATCCCCCAGCATGGTAGCTTGCAACAGAGCTTCATTATATGACAGTTTTATCACAGAATAATTCTCATTCTGCATGTTAAAAATAGGGTCTACTGCCAGGCTTTTTCAAAAATGATCCAGATAAATCTATATTTAGGTGTATAAATAAGAGCCCTGCATTAGGGTAGTGAATCACCGACAGGACATGCAGGTGTTCGGCGTCACTGAAAAGGAGGTCACCTGTCGGAGTGTGTAAAAAAGATCGGACACACATGGTTTTAATACTATTAGCACTGGGCTGTGTTTCGTGCTTTGTTGTCAGCACCAATGAAATATAAATAAAATGTAGGAAACAAGGTGTTCATTCATAATGTTATTTACTGTGGTTTCTTATTTCTACCTGAATGCTTTAAAAAAAAGGACATTTTTACATAAAGTGAATTTCCCATGAATTGTGGAATATTTCATAGTCTTCTTTATCTAAAGGACAAAAAATGCTCATTACATACCCCAAGTCAATACAATCTGTGCAAAGTCATGTAGGTTCTGTTGAAATGCTGCCATGTTAAACATACTGAATATTCTGAATATTTTTATAAATGCTAAATATCCCAATATATACATAATTAGGCTTGCTTATCCACAATGAATATGTATCTTAATTTGGAATACACTAAGCAACCTCTAAAGATATGATTTAGTAGGCATGAATTGGGGGAGCACACTCCAATTGCATGTACATGGCAAGACAAAAGCTGGCTACCCTTCGGAAGGGGCCTTGCAAGAGCGCGTGTCTCAAAGCAGCTGCGTGTGTCTTAAAGCAAAGCTCTCCTAAACCGCGGGGTCATTTCAGAGACACTGCCTGATGCTGCAGCGTTGCAGCCAGAAGCCCAATTCCCAGTGGCACAGGAGTCAGTCTTGAGCTTGCTTTTGCAAAGTGGTGACAGCAGTGGTAGCAATTTCAGTTGTATGCTGTGTATTTATCTTCTGCTTTTGCATTTTTAAAGCCGTATAAAAGCTTGGCCCACTGTAGTGATATGGTCTATCCTCTATCAGTGTCAGTCAATATGCTCTAAAAATTTTAAGGAACAAGTAATTGGGTGTTCAGAAGGCATGATTTGCTAGTTATCAGTGAGGAAGAGTTCTGTTTAATTGAGAATATGTATCTATATCTATATGTGAAGCATATTTGCAGAACTGAAACCAGAGACACCAAGTTCTTCGCTTTCTTTGCAAGCGAAACAAGCAAAACCCCCAAAACCCCAACCTTTGTCCTCTACAGAAAAACACCCTTTTATTCACAGAAAATCTCTTAGAAGCTACAGCCCAGAAAAAAAAAAAAAAAAAAAAAAAAAAAAGAACTGCTGGTATCATGAATACTTCTGGCTGAAGCTTTCCCCTTGCCAGAAGGCGCTGATGATCCTTTTCTGTGAAGCAGCAGTGGGCACCACAGTTCTTGGGCCTCATTCACTGAAAAGAGCAATGTGCAGTAGGTCCTGTGTGACAGGGGTAAAGCACCTTCATAAGGGGTCCATAAGCCTTAATTTTCTCCACTAGAAGTATTTTAAAATATTTCTTGCAGTGTTCAATACTTGAAATAGCATGAATGTGAACAGTTGGAATTTGGGGGATAGACAGATTGGAAAGAACCATCAAGAAAACACAGGGCATATGTGTGTATGTGTATTGTAAAGGAGCTAGGGGGAAAAGCTGGGGACATCTGTTACCTGTAATGTTTTTTAATCCAGAAATAGCACAGCTGTACTTGTCCTAAAGCAACTTTGGAGAGAAGGGGAGGAGGCAAAAAAACCCAACCCAAATGAAAAAGTTGTTTAAACTATTGGTTTCTGAATTTGACTGGTTTTGGTTTTCTTGCATTCAAAATTTTGGTGCTGTCTGTTAAAAGACCTATTTATGACATTTGTTCTTATGAAATGTCTTGCCCTGGTTCCTTGCAGAGTTTCTTCCAAAGATCATGATTAATAGTTCAGTCCTCATTATTGCAAATGTTATTTTTAAATAGTTATTCTGAGAACAAGAATTCCATTAATCAAAATAATAGATAATGAACAAATAAATGGCAACCTAATTTGTCTCGTTCATACATATGGAGATTATAATGCAAACAATCAAGGAACCATGGAGGCTGCTGTACTGGCAGCTGAGTAATATGCATGTACTGTATGTCTGTTACTTTGGGAGCATTAGAGACAGGATTAGCAGCTGTAGTTCTTGTCTCAACACTTTCCTATTGCTGGCAAATAGGAGTGGTATCTGTGCTCCAGACTGATCATTGCAGTTTATTTCAGTGCCATGCAATGATCGGCCCTCCAGTATATTAACATGTACACAAACTATTATTTTCCTGTTAACTGGTAAAAAGCCCTAGAAGTTGGTATGAAAGCAGCTTTGGCATGGAAGCTCTAGGTTTCACATAAAGATCTTCTGGTTTTCACTGAAAGTGAAGAAAGACTACTTTTAAAAAGGAAAAACATTTCACTTCAGGATGATTTCTGTCCAACTATGTATCAACCAGTTCGAAGTCTGACTGTATCCTTGGGCCTGTGGGAGTACAAGGGGTTGAGCCACCGGGTGGGTTTTTGCACACATGAATCTCAGGTGCTGTTTCTCAGAGAAACAAGCAGCACAAATACGCTTCAGCCACCCACCCACCACCTCCAGCCCCTCTGCACTCTCCTTGCAGGTGTGGGGAGGATAGATTATCCTTTTCACAGATCCCCTGTACTATGTGGTCCATGGCACGCTTTCACCACCTCGCAGGCTATCCATCCCAAGAGAGCACCCCTAAATTACAGCCCTTCTTTTCAGTTCTTACCCAGGGAAACTGGGACAAGGTGCCTGCCATCCCCTCGCCTCTCTCCATCCCTCCTCCCCTATCCTGGTGAAGCCCTGCTGTGCTCCCCCGTGTGTGTAGAGGCGGTTCGATACGAGACGTTTTAATGATGAATGCCTCCTCCTGGAATTGTGGCTGTGTCTCTCAGGCATGATGCAGCCGCGCAAAAATGTAAAGCATCTTTCTTAGTTTACTGCAGGAAATTCAGCATCCAACTAAGGAAGTTTTATCACATCTCTCATTCAGTTACTGTTTCCTACATTTCAAATATACTGCAGTCTGTACAGCAGCTTTTTTTTTCTTTAATTTTGTTGCAAATCTTTCCGACTTAAACCAAACTTTGACTGGTAAATGTCATGAATCTCAGGCCAGGTTTAATTAGGAATTTTCTAAATCTATTAACAAAAGAGATGCACTTAATACATTATGTCAACCAGAGCTGGGCTTTCTTTAGCTATTTCGAGGGCTGCCATAGGCACAGCTTGAAACTTGCTTGGATTTTACATGGGTGCCGTATTTTATGTTGCATTAATTTAAAATGGTCTGTTTCACTTCATCAAGACTTTAGCTTAAGGATAATGCATTTATGTAAGATTAATCTTGCCATGTTGTTTTAGGATCAGGATTGTAAACTGCATTGTTCCGACAGTGATGTTCTAAATGTCATTTTAAAGCTTTTCTTGAGAGCTGCAGGCTCCCACTTATTCATGATGTTATCTTTAATTTCACTTGATTTTAGAATATCCCTGCTATTTTTTCCAACATGGTAATTATTCATGAAAATTGGCTAAGAAAATAAAAAGAAGATGACAAGGAGGGTGTGTGGAAAGCCGCCTTAGCATTTGACAGACCTGCCCAAGAATTTAATTTTTCTTCATTCAGCTGCCTCTGTGACCTCAAACTTCAGCCTTTTTAAAGCACTGATCTAGTTATGAATCCTTTTTGGCTAGCACAAAATTCCACTTTTTGGAGGCCTTTTCTCTCCCTCCTTGTTCTCAGAAGCCTATTCTGAACTGCTCCATCAGACGCTATGACTTGCTGTTGTAGTTGAAGGGGGGACTTTATGTGGGCCTAACACACTTTGCTCTTGGTGGAGATGCTTTAAAAAAAAACCCTAAAAAACCCAAAAAACTTCTCATGTGGTGGGTCAAGATGAGTGCACATGATGCTAATAAAGGGTAACAAACACCAGCAGGACTTGCTGGAGGGTGTCATGCCTGGGAGCAGAGGCGAGAATGAGCTTTTTCCCCGTCTTCTTCTTCTTGCAGGGGAGAGACCACGTCAGTGCGGAGGTCACCCACACGCTGCATCTCCGGAAGGGAACCTAGAGCCTTGGCAGGAGAGCCCCGAGGCCAGCAGCCCCCAGCCCCGAGGGGCAGCGCCGGCAGCCCCCCACGCCGAGCAGAGCAGAGCAGCCCCCCTGCAGCCACCGCCTCGCCCAGAGCTGCTGCACGAGACTGAAACCAGCGCTCTGCCAGGAGGGGGGATGCCTCTGCGCTGTTAATCATTTTAAAATAAATGAAGATGCTACACAAGATATATATAAATTGACGTACTAATCAGTCCCATGGTTCCTTATTTCCTTTATAATAAACAGTGGAGTTGGCAAGCACTGTGGCAGCACGAGGCATCTATATTAATCAACAGAAGTTTGAGACACTGGAAAAATTAAACTTTATGTGATTTGGACAGCATGAAGAAGTTAAGCACTGTAACAAAAACCTCCCTGATGCTCACAATGACTATTTGATGCATTTGAAAAACAGCAGTGGATTTGAGGGCTGGAGAAGTATTAATTAATGAAACTGCCACTGCCTGTCATGCTGAAAAGCAAATTAGAAAAAAAAAAAAAAACAACAACAACAGAGAGAGGAAGAATGGGGGTTGCGGGGGGGGGAAAGGTGGCATTCGGTGCTGAGAAAGCAATGCTTGATGAAGGATTAAAGGGACTAAAGAGAAAGACCGTCATTCTGCAATGGTTTGTTTCATTACAGTTTGGGGACCACTTGCATTTCTAGTGCTCTTGCTCTTGACTGCGCACCATTAATAGTATGTGAATATGGAAATTGAAACACTTCCAGAGAAAAGCTTCTATTCTGCTTTGGAACAGAAAAGCTGGTCGAACACTAAGAAAAAAAACAGGCTTCTGTGTTTTACTCTCAGGACCTTTTTTTTTTTGTAACAGGGCTACTTTCTCCAACTTGATCACAAAGGAAGTCTTCACTTAGAGAAAAAAAAGGAAATAATAAAACATTCAGCTGTCTAATGCCGCTGATGTCTCTGTTTAGAAGAGAAGAGGTGTCACTGAACGAATTCAGGCAGCCCTGGGGCTGTAAGGTGCTCTCTGCTCTTTCGTTTGGTTCAGCAGGCCAGCTACTTCTCCTCCTTGGGCCCAGTGATGTTCTGGAAAGACGAGGAAACTTCTTTTGTGGTGGCAGGTTAATGTTCATATAAATGTGTCATGTCTTGTACTTGGTGATCACTGGTGGTGTTAGAAAAAAAAAAGAAAAAAAAAAGCTTTATATACCTCTTCTACAGTAACTCTTTAACTGCAAGTTTTCAAGGTGGGGTTGTGGCACATAACAGGTTGTTAAACCATGCAGTGTAAGCAATTAAAAATGTATTCCACCGATTTAAATATTTTCTTTTCTTATTGCTGTGACACTATGTGTGATGGTAATATTTCTGAGAGTTTCAGATTTTGCACATATAATTTTATGCATTATCAAAAGTTACTGCTGCCTTGAAAGAAAATGTTCTGTGAAAATTTTTGCAAAAGCTTTACTAGTTTGTTTTTTTTTAAATTGTAACATTTTGTAAAGGCAGGAAATGGAGTTAAAAAAAACCCTAGCATGCTAAATATATTTTTCAAAAAAGCAATAATTTTACATGTACAGAAATTATGCTAACCTTTAATACAGGTGAGACCACAGTTTACTTAATACAGTAATGAAATAGTGCTGTTTTTTTAGAAACGGGCTTCTGACAAAGATTTGTTAAAAAAAAAAAAAAGGCAGAAAAAACCTTAGAGCGTGATCTTTCTACTCTAACAGTTTTGGTGGGCGGGAGGTTCCTTTTTTAAAAAAATCTAGTGAGTAATTTGGTCTGGATACTACTTGTTACTTGTTTTAAATTACTTGACAGGTTTTGTTACTTTGCAACACTTGCAACAATGCAAATTAACTTCCTTATGTATTTTTTTTAAATTAGATTTTCTTATGCTGTTACACAAGATGTATACCAGAATCCTCTGTATGTCTCGGTGTAGTTAGGAATGTCTGTGCAAGTGCTTAAAAGTGACTGTAATTAACTGTTCTGTGAAGTTATTTTGAGGGAGGTTGCATAGACACATTCCGTTGTACACCAAAAAAAAAAAAAAAGAAAAGAAAAGGAGAAAAATGAAAAAGTGGAAATATTTTGCTGTGTTGCTTAATGATTATCATTTTGGGTTTGCACTAGCTTTCTCGGTTTGTCAGTTTGTTTTGTTTTTGTTTTTTTGGGTGGGTTTGGTTTTTTTTTGTTTGGTTGGGGGTTTTTTGTTTTGTTTGTTTGTTTAGTTTTGTTGCTTTTCTGAGTCATATTTTCCATGAAAGAAAGTAATGGTGACAGTTCAGGAATGCACAAAAGCTAGTTGCCTAATCTATTTGTTTGTGGTTTAGTTATTAAAAACTCTTCTACACCCAAAATGGCACAAAAATGTAGTGTATATTTGTAATTTCTCTCTCTTTTTTTTTTGAATTGTATTTTTTTTTGGCAAGCTAAACTGGAAAATCTGAGTTAATATTTGGAGCCAAAACCCTCTTTCTGGAACTTTTCTTCCAGAATCCATGACAGAGAAGCTAGTGCTGTCACTGCCATTACCAGGGTACTAATCAGCAAAGTTTACAATCATAATTTAGCTTCATGAAGAACAACAGTAGGGAAAATCAGTTTAAATAATTATATGCTGTGTATAGCACAGAAATGAGATTTTCACTTAATTAAACAAGAAACAAGCGTGGGTGGGGGAAAGCTAACCTTAAAGACCATCTGTTTTCGCAAGAGAATCCCACGATTTTTGTTTTTTTCTATATCATTGTATTGATTTGTTATTTTAGTTAGGCCATAGTATTTAAAATGAGTTGTGTTCCTTATTTATTTAGTCAATGGGCTTTCATCAGCTCTTTTAAGCAATGTGATAAGTTTTGTTGGCATGACACACTCCTGTAAAGCCCTTTTATGACTGTTACAGGGACTTTCTACTACCTCTACCAATTTACTGTTTCTTCTTCTTAACAGGTTTTTATGGTGTTGCAAGTCTAATGTAACTTAGACAATAAAGGGTTTGATTATCTACACTGCAGATTCTCAGTGTATCTGCCATCTTTCTCTCTCTCTCTCTCTCCCTCCCTCTCTCTGTCTGTTTTTGGGGGGTTTTTCGTGTGTGCGGATTTTTAGAGCTAAAGTGTAGAAGATCTCTTTTATTATAGCTGAAGTGAAAGACAGACCACTTTCACCAGAGTATTTTTGTGTCCTGTATATTGTACACTGACCAAAAGTTGAACTTGGAGAAACTTTTTCCACAGACCTAATCAGCTACTACATTGTGCTGCTTGCATTCTTGGAATTCCTTCTGTCACAAGTGCTATGTATAAATCGGTGCATTCTACAAAACGTAAAGCCAATTGGAAAGCCCAGATGGTTTTTAGGTTTGCATTTTAAAACCACTTAGAGTCCTTAGTGGAAAACCTTAGCATAAATTTCTGCCTCCGTCGTATCAAAAACTCGGCTTTAATGAAAGCAAGTAGTTTTTAATCCTTTGGAAAATAGTTTCTTCTTGTTGGTGCAAAAAGTATTCTGCTGCTAACTGTGAGATAAAAATCTGTTGCTGGAAGGATTTCCAGGTGTTGGCATCATACACGTTTCATAGTAATCCCTGTGATCATGTTGCTGCCTTCTGTATTTTGGGGTGCTGTGTGTTGTGGGGAGCACATGTTCATCTGTCCTACTCGATGCATCAGAACGTGCATGATGTTTTGAGCCACTTTACAACATTGTGTTATTTGAGTGGTAGTGCATCACCCTGCTGTTCACTCATTCTCATGCCCAAAGGGTTTGTGACCTGGCCTGTGTTTGGTTTTGTTCTTCCTTGCTGTATTCCCGTGCTGGGTTATCTCAAGTGTATCTCAGCAGCTCCACCAGGAGTGCTGGAATTCATTGACACAGGTGGGGATTTCTCCTTCAAACCGATCTGTCACAAAGATGTGAAACAAAGCAAGGTGTAACATCTTTATTAGGTTCTTACTGTATAAAATGTTTTGGGTTAAGAGTGGGAAAGGTTGCATTTTATGACAAGTCAAATTTCGCACTGTCCCTGCAAGCCAGTTGTTTTAAACTAGCATTTCTGTGCAAAGCACTGAACTGCAGAGTCTTCTTCACTCATGTTCTCTCCTTTCTCTTTTGCTGTGTTAGACAACCCCACGCTTCAGGGCAGTCCAGTGTTTAGAGGCAAAGCTCATATGGATTCACTGAGAGCTTGTAGGTAAGGAACGCCTGCTTGGTCCCAGTATTTAGAGGGTAACACAAGTGAAATGGAGTACATTAATATATATAAAAACTTCTACTTTAGTTTTTTAATTATAAATTATGAAATGTTTGCTTCTGGAGCAGCAAGTGGTGTAAAGCAGTTGAAGATAATTGCAAGCATAGACATGCTCCCCTATTAACTGCTTTCTGTGGAGCTCTGTGGGTGATGGCATTTTTGAGAAGGACTGTTGACATCATTAGCTAGCTAAAGGTAGACAGTAGTATTACAAAGGTATTTTTGCTTGTATATTTTCCTTCAGGTTCATTAGTATTGCTTTTGGGAGAAAGAAACCCCAAACCAACTCTAAACCACAGGAAAAAATTGCCTTTCATTCAAGACTGGTAGTCAAAGAGCAGATAGTACATGGGAGGAAAAAAAGTCCATATGTGTTGGATATAAGCAAGTATTTCAAAGTTACTAGCCAAAGTGAGGGATGCTTTGGTAGTTAGAAAAGGATGTGTTGTCAGTAGGAGGCCAACACAGACTAGGGGTTTGTTTTGTTGTAGCCTGGGTAATGGTATCGAGAGCATTAATGTGACCCATTTCTTTGGGTCTGAATACTGAGGTGAGTGGTGCTCATAGGACCATAAGTAAGAGAGATGAAGAAAAGTACATGAAAGGTCAGTAAGGGGCTAAGTTTTGGCCCTCTGAAGTTGAAGTAGATCAAAAGCAGTGTCTGAGAAAGGCCAAAGTTGAGGACAGGACCGAGAAGAAACCAGGAGCAGAGCAAGAGGTTCAGAGGAGAACCACCAGAGGAGAAAAAGTTGCCAAAAAGGATAAAGTCAACAGTCTGAGAGATTAAAAGGATCTGGGAATGGAGCAGAAACTGCAAAACCTAGCCAGAAGAGGTGTATGCCCATTGCAGAGAGCTTCTGTTCCCTGAAAGGGAGGAGGGATATGCAGGTAGCTTCTGGGGAGACAGATTAGAAACTTTTGAAAATAAGCACATAATTTAAACTGAGTGAAGCATCTTATTCTGCAAAAATGTTCTTAGCCTAAATGATGTTCTGACAGAAAACAAGGGAATGCTTTTTTTAATCTTTACTCTCTTGACTGATGGGTGAACCAGAGGTAGAACTATAATTATCAGTAGTTGAGGCTGGACTGAAGGGTCTGTTCAATACCTAAGGGGTTTGGAAAAGCATATTGCTCTTTTAGAGAAACAAGCAGACTGATTAGCCCCAAGCAGCATGAGGAAAAAAGGGAAAAAAAAAAAAACAAGGCAGACAAGAAGGCATTGTGTTTTAAGCAGATGCTGAACTGGAGTAATCCTTTGAGGGTGCTAGAGGGTATATTCAGATAGCATTCTCTAATACAGAGTATTTTAAGATGCCTAGTAGTATGTTGGATAAAAGAGCTGGAGATGCTTAAAGCTGTTAAGAAAAGATGTCTGATGTTAAAATGGCTTCAGACCCTTGGCTCTCTCCTTTGTGAAATCCTTTGTATCTCAAATTAAGTTGTGGTTTATGTGAGATTGGTACAAATGGCTTGATTTGTTTGTTCCTGTGTCACCAGGTGAATTACTTGTCAAGAGTTTAGAAAATGTGAGTTACCCATGTTCCCTTTCTCTAAGTGAAAATCTGTGCATGTCATCTTTCATCATCATCAACCAACCCAAGTACCACAGGAATCTTGGAAGGTTTTTTTTAAGAGAAAAATGATTTTTCTATCTTCAAAATATTCATTGTTAAGGTATGACATAAAATAAAAGGGACACTGACCATCCAGTTCATCTCACTCCCAGAACTCAACTTACTTTTCTGGGACAGGGCAGTGTCATGCTTTGCCTGGGACAATTAACAAGCCACTGGTGGTTTCTGAGACCTACAAGTTGCCACAGGGTGCTCGAAGAGTGCTCCAATAAACATGCTTCTGTGAGGGATTTCCCTCAGGGAAGGTAAGTCATAAAGCAAACCATTTCTTGCTTTTACTACGAGTTTTCATGAGAGTCATGCTGATGCTGCAGGGACACTGGGTCTGTTCTTCCACATGGGAGCCTGCAGTGGAGGTCACTTCAGTCAGCTCATCCACAGAAGACCATGAACTTAAAATGGTAACTAGTTTGCTGGCTACTACTTTCCCAAACCTCTCTTCCTCATTTGTGCCTCTCCTCCTTCACACAGCACAGGTGCAGGTGGTTGTTTGCACCACAGGGGAGGTAACATTTGCAGAGCAGTGGTGGAAACAGGCAGCTGGGAAGAGCTTTCTGTCTGCAAGAAGTTCATGTCAGGAGCTTGCCTAGTCCCATTCCCTCTGGTGGGGTTTCCTACCTGATTGTCCCATTACTTGTGTGGCCATGCTTCTGGTAACATGCAAAAGCCTGCAGGATATGTGAATGATTAATTTTTCCCAAGGGTTTTGTTACTTTTTTTGTTTTGTTTTTGTTGTTTTTTTTTTTTTTTTTTTTTAAATATTTTTCTTTTCAAATACTGACAGAGTAAAGGAGTATCCTTGGACTACATTGTTAGTCAGGAGGAAGCTTAATGCGGATGTGACATGAAGCACCTTTGATATCTGTAGGAATGTGTGAGTGGTCAAATACAATGTGATCCTGGGTTAGGGGGTACAAACTTTGCAATATAAAGGACTGGTGGGCAGGACATGTTAATGAAGGGGATGAGTTATGTTAACTAGATGACTAAACAGTTCTCTGCTAAGAGGACGCAAGGTGGCCACATGGGGGGAGGAACAAAAGGATTTTTTCACCATCTTGCAACATCGCTATAAAGCCTTTCCATATCTTGCTAAGGGAGACAACTATCAAACATAGTTAAATGTTAACAGGTACAGTTTATCATGGTATCTCTTGTGGTAAGGCTTTGTCTCTCAGAGTAAGGAGTTCTTCCCAGCCCCGCTGCCCACGGTTTGCTGCGCAATCCTGTCAGTTCCTTTTCTGCTGATAGCTGAGTTTTGATTCCAGTGGGAATGGTAGGTGTACTGGTAGGTTCTAGTGAATGACATTTGGAAATTTGCTTACTGAAAGGTGGAATTACGTGGAAATTTGCTCAAATGCTCAGTCTCTGGTTGGTCACCATCCCTGTTCCTTGACAGC
The DNA here is from genome assembly GCF_003031625.1 of Empidonax traillii. NCBI lineage: Eukaryota > Metazoa > Chordata > Aves > Passeriformes > Tyrannidae > Empidonax > Empidonax traillii. The sequence continues at coordinate 55,271 of NW_020955389.1, read as the reverse complement.
ACAAGGCCTGCCGATGCCACTGGCCCTAGGGTGGCACTGGGATGGTGAAGGGGAACATGTACTTGCTGTTCTCCCAGCAGTGACACACGTGCATGGCTCTTCCTTGGGCTCCTTTCCCTGACCTGATCACTTCCCTGGTTCGCAGCCAGCAAGCAGGGGGAAGCTCCAATCTCTCACACGCTGGGAACCAAATCCATCAGGACAGAGCTGTGAAGGCAACTGGGGCTCATCTGACCCCTGCAATGGAGGAGGGTGGCTCTACCTTGGCACAGCTGTGCTTTGGGGTTTTTTGTTTTACACCAGCCATGCAATGGGAGCAACCCAGGATCCAGCATCCCTGTGCTTCTGTAGCTTGGGAGATGTTCAGGCCTCCCTGGGGGACCCTGTGTGATGAACAACTGAGAGTCTGGGCAGTGACTTCAGGAAAGGTACACTGCGACACTGTTCATCTTCTGCAAGTAAGGGCTTCCTTGCATTTTGCACAGAGTCATCTGTGGGTAGAATGAGAACTGCAGGAACTTCCTGAGCTAGGTTGAGTGTAAGTACTAGGGTTAAATCCAGGCAGACCAAGCGAAATTCCAGTGAATTCACCTTTCGTGGTTGCAGAAATTGTCGGGTGATTTTGTAGATCTAGTTCTTTGCTCAGTGTTGTGTGTGGTGTTTGACAAAGCAATTTGGCAGGTACAGTGTTGGGGGTAGGGAGAAGGCTGCGTAGTGAGCAAGTGTCCAAAATGACATAGGCCTTTCACTTGCTGCTGGCAAGGCTGATGATTTACTTCCCTGCACTCTTGTTTATGGGCTACTCCATTTCCAACATTGCCTGTGAAAGTTCTAGTGTTTTGAGAGTTAGAAACATCTAAGGAATCCCCTGCAAAGTTACGTGAGTTATTTTCATTTTGTCTCTTCCAACAGCACATGATATGAGAAAATCCATTGCTTTTAGGGTGAGGCAAGTAGAAGGGTAATAGCTGAAGTGGCAGCAGTGTTACTGTCCTAAACTGCTACTTTTTCAGACCATGACATTAACGGATTTGGTAACTGAGTTTATTCTCCTTTGCATTGATTCTGTCGACTTTAAAATGAGGCACAGCTGGAGGCACCCATTAAACCCACCTGAATTTTGCTTCTCAAGCTGTGTTTTCTGACTATTTTGCAGAAAATGAGTTTAGAGAAATAATTTTGACTGTAGCTGGAATTATAATGCTTCTGGAATCTGAACTTGCAAGAAACAGGTGACACAGGAAGAAGCACCAAAACTGTAAACTTAGCTAAATGTGACCATTTTATTAGTGAGGTTGGTTTGGTAAATGTGACTCCAGGGAGTCCAGGTGCCTTGTAGATCCTCCTCTGATAATTTTTTTTATGCCACTTTTGGCAGAATAATTTGTAAGATTGCAGTTTCCTTCATTATATAAAGGGCCTCTTAGGTAGGTGTCTGTCTGTGCTGGGCACTGTATGGTAAGAGACATTTCCTGATGCTAAAGCTGAATGTGGGCTGCCATGCAGAAGTGAATCTGAGCTGGCCTCAAGGGCAAATTCACCCTCTGCCCACCTCACTTACCTGCTTGAATGCCTTTAGCTGCCTGTGAGGTAAACTAGTTGCTGCTTTGAGAAGTGAGATGCAGTGCAAAGGGGACACATGCAGTGCTCTAACGGCATAACCTGCTGTGGGTATGGGCCCTGGCACTCCTGGTTTCGGTCAATCTGCCTAAACCTCTGCTCTTACTGCACCCAAAATATGAAATAAATAATGCTGGGTGTGTGGTGGATGTTGTCTGCCACAGGGGCAGGTGCAGTGTGGAGACATTCAGACTTGGCTTCCAACTGAGCCCAGGTTGCCTACCAGGACAAGTTAAATGAGAGCAGGGTTTCAGAGCTCGGATAAATGCTAGGTGTGCAGGAAGGCTACAGAGGAGCCTCACCTCGCACAGCTCCTCACATAGTACAGTATGCTGAGCCTTGGACAGTGAGGGTGTGGTGACAGTCTCTCCACGGAGCTGACACAAAGGGAGAGTAGCTGCTCACTAACCTCTGGTCAGTGATGCATGGGAACTTGATATATGCCTATTTGTACAGTTACTTTATGCAGGGAAGGGGTTAGAACAGGGTTTGCAGGATGATGGCAAAATGGTTCTGCTCCTTACACACATCTGGGGAAACTGTGACACTAGTCCTAAAGCCAAGCTCTAGTTAAATCGAGATTAGTCTGGAGCTGATGTCATGCATGAGCTCATAATGTTTTAACTGAAGTTTCTTCTTTTGGCAAGAAACCTGTGTTCCAAAAAACAAAAAAAAAAAAAGGGGGGGCAAAAAAACCCAACAAAAAACTTGCAATAAAGTAGTCTCAGAAGATGGAGGTAAACAGATGTAGTTGTCCCAGTGAATCAATTGCGAATAAGCAATGAAAATGATACTTAATATACTTTAAAAGATTTGGCTTTAGTATGGAAATGATACCAGTTGAAGTGAAAGCAATACTATCTACGTGGGAAAGTGGCATTGAAATATTCTTTCTTTCTGCTGCCTTTTGTCAATAAGAGAGGCTTGAATTATGCATTAGCAAGCTATAGAGTTATGGAAGATAATACAGCAAGGTTATGAACCCAGAACAAAAGAAGGGGAAACTAGGTTCAACTCAGTAATATATCACTTGGAACATATATAAATGGTTATAATGCTTTGCACATTATAAAGAGAGTAGTCACATATTTAAATGAGAACAGAGCCATTGCTTCAAGATTTTCTTCAAATATTAATTTGGACATTGTAATTAGTTCTTCTTGGGAAGCCTTGCAGTGTTCAGTATGTTTAGAGTTTTGTGGAATATTCTAGAAAATTACTCTTTTTCAGATGTACTTGACATGTAAGGTTTTACATAGATATCAATTTGTATTCACATAAATGAAATTTTGAATCACTGGCTGGGAATAGTCATCTTTTGAAATGGAAGCAGTCTTAGGACAGAGATGGTCAAAGCAATACTAATTCTAAATACCAAATATTTGGTGGAGAAACCATAAGCGAAGAATTATTCACAGCATTTTTTTTTCATCATTAATATTTTTATAATGTGCTTTGTTCCCTAAATTGACAAAAAGAGAGGGAAGCAAAATCCATTGGCTACTCTATTTGCTGTCTGCTGCTAGTTCTGAAGTGGCTTTGTTTCTTCAAAGCCTCTTTTCTGATTGACATCCCAGTGCTGTTACCTGCCAGGTGCTAGTGCTTCTCCTGACCTTGCCGTCTACCCCAGGCCACCAGGCCATGTCCATCCCTGCCAGTGCAGGGTACTTGTCTGCAGCAGCAGGGAAGAGTGAGAAGCCCCCACACAGGCCTGATTTCAGCAGCCCCAGGTTTATTTATGTTGCTTTGTACATATATAGGAGGTGTACTGTCCCCAGGTCAGTTTTGTTTGGAGCTGGAGCACTCGCTCTCTAGTTCTCAAAGATGGAGCAGCACGGTGTAAGGGGATCATGGAACAGAGCTGCTGTTGAAATGTCATGTTTCCCAGGGATCAATGCGATGATTCCACTGGTACTTCCTTGGCCCCAGGGGCACAGGATAACGGTGGGAGTTACTGCAGTGGCAGTAACATAAGCTTTGAGGTCCTTGGCTGCCCCACCAGGAATAGCACTTGGGCTTGGGCAGATGTTGGAGCCAGGTTCACTCAAGTCCTTCTTCGTACACAGATGAAGCAGATTTGCTTCATGGCTGATGTGGCCACTGCCGTTCCAGGTTGTAGCCACTGCCTGCCCTCACTGTGCTGCTGCCCACATGTGGCCACCTCCTGCTCCCAGAGCTCCTCTGCTGCTGAGCTTCTCACCTCCTGCAGTGTCAGCAAAACCAGTCCATGTTTTCGTTGCTCTGGCTAATAACGAAGTTAAGATTTAATTTTTTTTTTTTTTCTAATAGGATATTGGGCAGTGATCAAGTAGAGAAAAGTTAACTACAATGGTTTGGAGTTTTTTGTTGTGTTTGTTTGCTTGCTTGTATTGGGTTTTTTGTTTGTTTTTTAAGAGAATTATGGACTTGGAAAACAAGGTCTTCTGATGGCTGAAGCTGTTTACTAAATCAATAAGGCATCTGAGATACACTTGCAGTTCCCTGAGCTGTATCATTAAGCAAGTGTAAGTTAACCAACCTTCAGACCACTGTTATTTGCTTTTAATCATAGCTGAGGAGCTACTTAAGAAAACTCTTGGGAAAATCAAACCATTTCTTGAAGAGAGGAATAGGGAGTCCAAGGTAAGCATTTACCAGTTGCCAAGAAACTTTAGATCTATTTAGTGTCTCATTATTTGGTGAATAAACCACCTGGCATTGCTTAGAAAAACATCAGTATAATTCCTTTCCAAGACAGACCTAATTGTATAGCAGTGTGTGGCCATTATTTTCTTCCACTCCCAATCTGAAATTGGGAGCACATGCCATATAGTTTCATTCTCTTTTCGTTTCAAAAACAATGACCTTAAAAAATGAATAGTTGTGGAGAAACGGTACTATGTTTGGCTGCTCATGCTAACTGCCTTGCTTAAGAAAGATGCCAGCTGAACCCTTACAAAAGAAGTAAAAATACACACGCTTGCCCCAGCATTATTGTGCTCTGCAGTCAATGGTTATGATGAGGAAAACAGAGGAGACTTTGGATTTGTCCTTTGTGCAGTTACTCTTTGGGCTCATAGATGAGGGTTCCATTGTTTTGAATTTGCCATTGGAAAACTCTCATTTTCTTCTTTGTTACATGGTTAAAGACTCCCGTGAACATAATCACGGAGATTGCAGCTTCTGGTTATGAGAAGAGAGGCAGTTCCTGACATTTGGTTGTTCTCCCTACTTGCAGGTTTTGAAAACTGGTTCTGACAAGGGTTTGGTGGGAGCAGGTTGGGATGTTGCACGTATATATGTACAGCTCCTTAATTTTATTTGGGAGCCCCTGGTGGTCTAGGGGAAAGGCGCTGCACTGTCACTGCAGAGACCCGGGTTCGAGTCCCGGTCAGGGCCCCTCCCCGGGCAGATGGAGCTCATTAGCCCGTAAGGCAATCCATCTACGTCCTGAGGACCTCACTGCCACCGTCCAAGCGTGCTTGGCCCCGGCAGATGAACCTCGGGATTAAAGGGTGGGCTCAGTTCCGCGCACACTGTGTCTCACCTAAAAAATCCAATGCGCAGGCTGGAAGGTGTAAAGACCTTCCCTGGTTCTTCGTTCGTGAAGACTGGCCATTCGTAATTTTATTTACTTGAGGGACTGCTGCATATGAAGGTTTTTTAAATCTGGGGTTCACTCCTGAAGGCTGAATGTCATGGATGCACAGGTCACTTCAAGTAAATGATTTCTGTTTGGAAGAAACAATGTATAGGGACCACCTAGAGAAAGAGGTAAACTCATCTGTATTGTTACCAGTAAGAAGTGTAGCAGAGCTGAGTTCTCAGGTACTGGTGTCCTGCAGGTGTGAAGGTCACAACTTCATCCAGCTATTTGCCTCTGCTTGTGCTTGTCTCCTTGTCACTGAGGTGTAGCTCCCACCAGTTGCTTTTAACTGAGTTTCTGGTTTCAGACAGGCTCTGGGAGAACTGGGAAATTGTGACCTGTAGAGGATTGATGGCATTTTCCTGACTATTGTTAGCTGCTGTGATAAGCAGTGTCCTCTGGATCATGGAATGAGTGAGGAATAGAAAACATGAGAACATACAGCCTGTGGAACCGCAGGGAACACTGTCTTTGGTGCCAATGTCCATGCAGGAGAGGCTAGTGCTAATTTTATTCTATACAGCCCAAATAATTTCATGATTTTCATAAGATTTTTAGAATTTTCAAAGTCCTGGAAATTTAACAGAAGTAATGTTTGGTTCACAAAACATAACTCAGCTTGGGGAAAAAAAAAAGGTAGGGAGGATACAGGCAGTTTTGGTTAGAAAGTAATTCACAACTTGGGTGGTTTCAGGTCAGTTTTGGGTCTCCTGTAGGCTGAGAAAAAAAGCTGCTGCTGCTCTCCATAAAAGTAAGAGCCTGTCCTTGCTCTTCATTTCCAGTACTTATTATTTTTACTACGTTCATATATTTATATTTTGCATTTGGAAGACACAGGAACAGAAAGATACTCCCTTCCCCCTGATCTCACTGTGATTATCAAGCATAAATCTCCCCATATAATCTTATCACTGGGCAATTTGGTTATTTTAAATGTGAGCCTTCTTGACCACTAATCAGTTCATCTTCAGGTTTTTAAAAGCCCCATTTCATAATTCTGCACATTCCAATTGCTCCTGAGTGTCCAGCCCAGCTCTGCCGTCACTTATCCCCTTCTCCTTCCTTTCTGACAAGGCAGGCTCTTTCTCTTGCTCACAGTCCTTGCATTCCTTCCAAGTTGATGCACATAGTCATTTGTAATCAAGGCTGTAAATTGTATTTAAAGCTGTACTGCACTATCCATGGATATTTGAATCATAAATGAGAGTATTGTCCTGCCTGTACTCTCACTTATTCTTTCAGCCGTAATAGATCCTTTCATTTGTGCTCAATTAGCTTTTCCACTCCTGCATTCAGACCCTGAAAGTTTCCACTCTTTTCTTCAGGTCTTGAATACTGATGGTGTGGCCACGTTTTCCTCTACCCCATAATTTGTTTAGCTCTTTTGTGCCACAGATTTCCCTGAGTATGGTTTGTTTGTTTTGACAAGCACAAACGCTATGACTGTATTATGCCAAATTATAAAAATGTTCCCTTTAATTATTGCTGGGGTGCTACAGCTCTGGGATGGACCTCTTGGGTGTTTGAGCTTTTATGGGTTGCTGTGTTGTTTGTTTGGGGTTTTGTTTTGTTTTGTTTTATGTGTGTGTGTCTGGTTTCAGTTTTGTTTGTGGTTTGGTTGGGGTTTTTTAAAAATTTTTTATTCTGATAGAGCAGCGAGCCAAATCACAGCAATCATGTGTCAGGAAGAGTCGTTTTTAGAACAGCACCCCACAGTGAGCAAGTACACAGAGTCCTCTTCTTTTTGCTGCAGTGCCCTGATGCCGAGATGGTCAATCCAGCTCAGTGCCAGCCCAAGCACCTTCCAGAGCCCGCTCTGCCCTCCTGACCACGGGTATAAAAGCCTTGGGGGTGCTGCCAGCTGCTCCTGGTTAGGGGTTACAGCTTCTCTGGGACTTCACCCTGGTGCAAAATATGTGGATCCTGATATTTGTAACGACTTGTCCCGCTGCCGGCCCAGCTCTTTATGTTTGCTGACATCTCCAAAGGTGGAATTAGAGAGAAGCTTCTTGTGAGCGAGTCTTTCCTTCTCCCTACACATTTTCACCCCTGTTTTTTGCCTTCTTTTTTTTTTTTGTCTTTGTTTTCTGAGGAGAAAAAACAAAAGCAAACCTCAGAAAATTAGCTAGCTTCACTTCCTTTGTGCTACAAAATGTGCACTTACTTCTGCAGTGTGATCAGACAGGTTTTATTTCTCTTCTTGTTTCATAAATATGGGCTGATTTTTATTTATTTATTTATTTTAAAGTGGATGCTTGTTTCTATTTTGCAAGTATTTTTAGGGGAATTCTCTTTCACTTTGAACACAGCTGGTATGTTTAAATAAATATTTCTCTTCTGTACTGAGCCCTGGGATAATGTTGCAGGCAGGATGATTGATGTCTGTTTGAAACTAACATCTCAGAAGATATTTTGTGATCCTCTTCCAAGAGGGAGATTTCCATGACCTTTCTTTCCAGGACTGTCCAGGGATGGAGGGAGAATCTGGCTGAATTCTGTTTTGGATGAATATTGTCCTTGATATTTGTGAAGGTTTTTAGTAGTTTTTTTCTTCCTACAGATAGGCATCCCTGAGTTTCCCTAAATCTTACTCTAAAATTTCCTAATCCTGTGATACTGTAGAATTTAAAAATACAATTAAAAAATTAGGCGTATCTCTCACAGGCTAAAATGGAGAATATTTTGCTTTGTGTGTAAATGCACAAAAGCAGGGAGGAAGAGGGACAAAGACAGTGGAAGTGTTAGGATATTCATCTGGGATATGAACCTGAAGGCAAACCAGGAAAATACACCATGTAGCAAGACCTTTTTTGACCTGTATTTGGTGGCTAAGACTTAGGAACAGAACTCTGTCCCTAAATCTCACCAGTAAGAGATGACAAATTTAAACAATAAAGTGTCATGCTTGGGGCTCCACATTAGGGGCACCTGAGCTTGTTGGACTGAACTTTCTAGAGCAGTCAACTCTAACATTAACCCCTTCATGAACATCCAATGTAGCTAGACTGTCTTTTCATAATGATGTCTAAAGTATCCACTGTTCCTTTCTGTAGACACTTTTCCCAATTTATACAAAAAACCCCAGTTTGAAATCCTATAATTTCCTTATGAGAGAAGGGTTAATGCGTGCCTCTGCTGATACAGATTTTTCCACATAAATGGACCTTGTGCAGCATTTCTACTTAGTGAATTAAAATCAGTGGAGAGGGCCAGCCACGTACAAGTCTCAGTGGCCTCATTTTATTATATGTGCTTTAAGGATAGCCTGTTAAGGAGGAACATTGCTTGGATGATGGTGAATAGTGATTCAGGCAGAAAAAGCACAGTAGAATTGCTGGGTTTGTATCCTGATCTGGAGATTTCCGTGGCTTCAAGTCCTATGCTATCCTCCCTCTTTGTACATCTGTATCTTGCACATATGAGTATATCTCATTTCCAGAGTTGCTACCATTTTTATATCATGGACGTCTGGTATTTCTATCAATATACTTTTTTATTTGGTTTTATTTTGGATTTGGACACCATCTGAATTTCAGACTCCTGGCAACAAGGGAATGATTCCCTTTTCCCAATCCAGAAGGTTGCCATCCTTTACCATGACAGACCTGTACCAACATTACAAATGGTGATATCCTGCCTCACTCCGGTGAGGCAGCTCACTTCAAACATGGATTTAGATTTCTGCACGTTTTTTATTTCTTTGTATCCCATGGTTTAAGGATGGCCTGAGAGAAAGGAAGGTGGAGGTCAGGGGAAGAGAAGACTGGAAAATGTGATGCAAATCAACAAGCACAATTACCAGCAGCATGCTAGAGGTGCATTAGAGGGACTTGGATGTAAGGAAGTCTGAGTCTGGGTGGTGATACAGAGGAGAGAACCTCTGTTTTGGGAACTGGTCAAACACAGGAGAGAAGTCAAATTTATCCATTCCTGGCTGTTCCTGTACTGTTTGAAAGCATGCTCATGCCTGTTCCCTTTGGTATATGTCCTTTGGGCACCTACCAAATTGCAATTGCCTGGAAGCAAAGCAGAACTTGTCAGGATATAAAAATGTCCCTATTTTGCGTTTTCAAATTAAGGCTGCCAGTACTCTGTAAATGCTGTCTGTCTATTACCCATATGCACAGAGGGATGGTGGCATGTGCTGCACACCACACTGCTTACTAACCAGAGACCTCCAGGAGGTCTTGAACCAGAGAGGAGACATTAAAGGCAGATTTTCTTCTCCAAGGAGAAGCAAAATTTACTATTATTTTATCATAGTGTTTTGGTATTCAATATACAAGGATTTGATAAAGTACTACTGTATAATCTTCTAACTATACCCATTTTGTCCCATAAAATTATTATATCCAGTCTTAAAATGGTAAATATGTCACTATTAGGGTAGAGTATCATAAAATTCAGTTTATAATATTAAAACTCAAAAATGACACAATGTTATCAATTACATTCCTTGGTAATATTCAACTTTCTTCATCTTTCTTTAATTTTGCATTTTAGTATAACAAATTGAGATTAAAGTCATAGCTGCCAGTTCAAGGTCTCTTGGCAGTGAATGGCAGTAAAGTTACAAATAAAGTGATAAGAAAACAAATCACACTGAAATCTAATATTTAATAACATTCAGACAGATTACAGAGATTTAAGACCCTGTGCTGTAATCAGCATTGGATCAGAGCAGATATGCCAGTAATTGCAGAGGGAAATGCTCTCATCTCCTTGAAATAAATGCAGATCGTCAGTGGAAGACTGGAAATATACTGAACAGCTACTATAAAACTGAAAATTCTTTCTGGTACAATTAAAAAAAAAAAAAAAAAACAAAAACCTAGTGTACTCCCAGAAGACAGAAATCTGTGTTACATTGTTTGCTTTTAGCTGAGGAAATTGTATATTCCCCATTCCCTTCAGTTCCTCATTACCTCTCCAGTTGGTGCTGGTAGTGCACATCTTTCCTCTGTACTTTTTCATTTCTTGAACAAATGTAAGGAAAACTTGCCTAAAAATGGGGGGTGGGGAAAGCCCTAAACAGCTTTAAATGCTTTGATGCATTCCTACACATTTTCTACTTTTTAAAAAAATTTGTCTTTATCCTGTATTTTAATTTTAGAATACAAGAATGTACCAAAATTTTATTTTTATTTGGCTTATAGAGAACTAAATCTCCTTTTGAAAATTTGTTCAACTGACAATGAGCTGATGGCCAAGTTACACAATAATGCAAAAAAAAAAAAAAGTTACACATGAGTTAGCGAGGCTTTCTTTGCATGTAATGTACATATCAATTACTTAGTGATGCATTAAACGGTATAATCTAATTCAGCATGTCAAACTTTTCAACCCAATTTATAAATTCAGCTGCATCAGCCTCTGCATCATTTACACCAAGTAATTTTTACCTTCTCTAAAATCAGCTGCTATGGGGAAAAAAAAAAAAAAAGCTAGATTTATTGTGTGTGTTATACACTGGGACCTAGTTTGCTCAGTGAGCAAAATGAATGCAGTGAGTTTCACCCAGTAGAAGTAGATATTGTGTATTGTATTTTGTATGCTGAGCCTTTTTCTTCCTTCTCTCTCTCTCTCTTTCTTTTTTTTTTTTCCCCCTCCAATAGAGCTATCCAGTCTTGAATATGTCAGTGTGCCTTGAATGTGCAGTCACATTCTGAGGTATGTCTTTGAACTCTTCAATGGTGCTTTGCATTTCTTTGAGACCTTTTATGGGAAGGAAATAGAGAAATGTGGACTAAAATGCTGTGAGGTTGTCTTATTATTTCTATTCCATAATAAAAAAAAAAAAAAAAGGAGTTAGTTTTTGTTAGACAGGGACACCTCCGTTATACGGTATATTCAGCATCTACTGTGCATTGCTCCATACTGATACTTGCAGACAGCATGGGGTGCGGCGTACCAATTTAGGAGGCCAAGACAATAGTTCTGTATCTGCAACGAACAAAGAAATTATCAGCCCCAGCTAGCAATTGCTTTGAGAAAAGGAAATTGATTTTTAACAAATATTTCATTCTTGACCATTTAAAAAAAAAAAAAAAAAATTTTAAATAGCAAAAAAAAGCCCCCACCAAAAGCCTCCCCCTCCAAAAAACAACAACAACAACAAAAAAAGCCCTAGAGAAAGATGAAGACTAATGGTTAGTAATCAGAGGATAAGAAAGTGTGACCAGAAAAATTAGAAGGTCCCCTGCAGCTCTAATTAAGCCAGTAGGAAACTAGAAACATTAGAAACCTTCTGCGGAAGAATGGCAGAATGGGGCCTATAAATACATGGTCTTCTCTAGGTCAGGATTCTGTCGGCCTTCCTCAAAGTAACATTTTGGTACCTAAATGGTCACGAGCAGCAGGGAGTCGAGTGGGGTCACGGGATAGCATTTGGCAAGTTTCAGGTGGTAAACCTTGTGCCACACACTCGATACACAGTGCGTAGGGTACAGCCAGCTGCCTCCGTACTGCAGGGATGTTAAGTGTGAGTGTCACTAGCTAGAGAGATATAAATTAAAAATATTTAAGGAGAAATTTCACAAAGGATTATTCTGGCACATAAAAAGGGAAGCCAATAAAAGTTTGGTACAGACAACTACTCCTAGAGATTGTAATAATATATTTTATAAGGTTTCTTTTAATTAAATTTAAAACTTAACAGGTTTAATTTCTACATGTGTCAGGCATGAAAAGAAAAGAGGACAGTCTGAGACAGTTTTTCTAGAACTGAGGCAAATTTTTTCCTCATAGTTGCAAATATATCCCTTGCTCAGTCATTGTGTTTATCTTTTAAGTGGTGGGGAGTATGGGTTTACTATCTCAGTTAATTCTCCACTCTAACACCCATGAAGTGTAATGCATTAAACAAGTTTAGTTTTTAGAATATATTTTGCACATGCCCTTTTGACAGAGACATTCCACAAGCAGATAGTTTTTAATACTGTACTTGGGGCACAGCGTCTGACAGAGATTACTGTATAACCTGAAGTAAAAGTATTAGTGTAAAATACAAGACTGTGTACATGGGATTTCATCCAGAGCAGTCAGCCAAAAGAAATACTGAACCACCGCTAAATCATCCTAATGAGTTAAGTATTGTGTGTGGTTTTGTTATTTTAAGCAAATGCACTTGTATTTGTTTCTGAAACTATAAGGGATCAGTCAAGCAAATGTTTCCGTGAAAGGTAAAAAATATACGTTCATAAAACTTAGACTGCCTTACTTCTTGGTGGCAAAGTATTTAAAATAATTGTTCAGTGAAAGACTAAACATTTTCTTGGAAAACTCATTTAACTCAAGAATTAGCCATATAGGGTGTCTGCTCCACTGTGTAAAATAATAAACTTCATTCTTTCTTTTTCTTTTTTCCCTTTAATACGTAGCCACTTTTATAAAATCCATATGTTACACAAAACTAGGCATTTTCATTAAAAAAAAACCCTACAAAACAAACAAAAAACCAAAAACCCAAACAAATCAACCAACCAAATTAAAAAAAAAACCCAAAAACCAAACCAAAAAACCAAAACCACCCAACAATCTAAATCTACAAAGACTTGCAAGCCTAAGGAAAACATTTGTCTGGTTTCCAGTTTGAACTGGGGATGAGAGAGCGGAGAAACAGGCAAGGTAAGAAGGAAATGGTAAAAAAGCTTGATGCTGGGTTGCCAAAACAGGGGCTTTCAACAGGAACAAGCTGAACTGCCTCAGCCTTTATGCTCTGTTCCTGTTCTCTATGGATGCAGGGATTAAGTAACTACTGCAATTCATACATGAGTGGTTTCCCTCCCTGGTGGGAGACATCTTCCAGACAGATCAGCTGTGAGTTTTGGTAACATCTGGCGCTCTTCCTTCTCCAGAGTCATCTTCTTGCCTCCAGGTCATCCCCTTGCAATGGGTGTAATAATGGGAAAACAAGAGGGGTGATTCCTGGGTATTATCACTGTTAGCTTTCGAATAGAAGTTGGAAGTTTTTCTTGGCATGCTTTGAACTTACTCTTGTGGGTAGTGAAACAAGGAGGGATAAATGTAGGGCAGTCTTTATGGGGGGAAAACTCTGGTGTGTAACACACCTTCCATGATTCTGGTTGGCAGGGGGATTCCATCTGAAGACATGGAGCCTGGGGGTAGTGGGCTGCTCAGCACCAGCTACTTCATTCTATCTTTTGAGGTCTCCCAAATCTTGATCCACTGGGAGTGAGAGTTCATTACCAATCTAATTTAGTGCAGTCACATATGCAACCCAGTTCTCCCATTAGCCTCATGTTGCTGGAGTTCATCAAGATGGGACTGTGCCACCTCCTGATTTTGAAATGCCACCTGCTACCTTGGCTGTCTGTTAATTGAGGTTTGTCTTTCTGGAAAAGCCTTCAGATGGTAATTTCTGGCAATGAACAAGACTTGCAGGAACAGAGGAGTGGGACCTTCCCTACTGCTGGCTACAGCCTTTTCCTTAGTCTTCACCAGGCAGCCTCAGTCCCAGCAGAGCTGGTTTGCTCACACACAGTATGTCAATATGTTGTTCTGACTGGATTTGTTGGGTTCACACCTCTCCTCTCCAAAAAAAGTCCTCAACCCAATCACTTTAGGAGATACTTCACTGAGCAGCACCAACAACTGAAACATTTCAAGAGATTTGATGATACACAAAGACAAAACCATTTGAAATTGTTTGGGGTTTTGGTTTGGTATGTTTTGGCTTGTTTTCTTTTCTTTATAAATCTCTAGTGTTTAAAAATCATAAAAACACAGCATTCTGTTTATATTTGTTAAAGATAGTCCTTCTCACCTCTTTAAAATATGTTTCAGCTAAGTGCCTTAGTGGTGTACTTTTCCAGTTGTAGCCAAAAAGACCAATTTTAGCATAGATGTCACCACTTCAGAGGAACAGAGAACTGTAAACACAGAGAGTGTGGTTTCAGTTTTATCATTACAGGCTAACGCGCAGTTTGTCCATTATCAACAGCTGGAAAATGAGACAATGACTTTAAGTGGCATCATTGTGTTTCATGGACACTTTACTGGGAAAGTTCAGTGGGGTGAAGACACTGGTGATAGAGACAGCTCAACAGGGATTTTTTTCACTTCATGTCACATGGTAGTTTAAAAAAAATTCTGCTAAGAGATGTCAGAGGTGGACTGAACAGCTTGAGTCTTGTGCAAAAATCAATGCATACAAATTGTTTAGGTCCCAGTTTTGCTGCACAATGTGTGTGTATGCCTACAAATTATAAATGTGGCTATCTAGGAAAGCATACCTTTCGTGCTTGCCACCTACTTTATCTCTGCCACATGTCTTGCAGTGAGGTCAGTAGATGCTTGCATAGCTACTGCAACCTCCTCTTTGCAGGAGGGGACAGCAGAGTTCTGGCTGGGCGCAGTGTTGCAGGGCCATTTAGGAGATGGTGATTTCCTCTTCCCTATTTCCATCTGTCCACCTGTGCTACAGCCTGCTCTGCTGGGCAGCTTCACACTCAGCCATCAGCTGAGTGAGGGTATTTGTACACACCTTTTTCAGGCAGAAGCACCCACTCTGCCCATGTGCCAGGTTGACAAAAAGCCCTGTGGCCACCATGAACCCTGAGCCCACCACCCCTTCTGTTATGAGGGCAAACAAGTCAGGCCGTGACAGCTCGGATGGAAGGCAGAAAATGCTTGTGTAAGCCAGGGAAATGTCACAGAGGCTGTGTCTCAAGTCCGCTCCAGTTTCTGCAGTCAGATGACTTTTTTAGTGTTACTGTTTTAAGTGAAATCTAACCTTGATTATGTGGCGCGGACCTATTATGTTATTTGACTGTCGGGTGCTAAATACATTTGCAGTGCGGTATTTGATTGTGAAACATTAACAGCATTTGTGGTATTGCCATAATACCTACAGACCCCAGCCACTAACAAGGCTTTACTGTGCCACTTATTTTACAAATCTGGAGTAAAAGACAGTCCTTGTCTCTGAGACTGTGAAGTTTAGAGAGAAACGTGTCTGAGGACTGAACTGAAGCACAGAGAAACTCAATAACTTGCCAGAAGTCTTAATAGCCAATCAGTGGGAGAGACAGGAAAAAAAAAAAATGTTCTCCGAGCTCTGGTTGTGCTGTGCTCTCTTGATCACTTCATTTTTAAATAAATCTGGTGTTTAAAGTGCTGTTTATGACTGTCGTTCCAAGGGAAGTTGATAAGGTCAATGCACAAGCCCCTAAGACAGAAGAGAGTTATATTTGAAGGTGCTGTAGTGCACAGGCACTGCAAACATGGGCAGGGGTGGCGAATTTTGAAGAATGGTGTTGTAATAAAATGAGTTAACCTGTGAAGTTGGAAAATTATCAGACCTTTTTGTCTGAACAAGTGTCAGGAGGTAGGGGAATACTGAAGCAGAAGAGGGAGAAGCACAGGGAGAACATACAGATGGCTCTTCTCTTACAATCAGAGTCTCCTACACAGGGAAAGGTTGCAGAGTTCTTAAATGCAACAAATGTATTGCAGCTGTAAGACAGACAATCAGAATAAGCCATTAAAAATCATATGCATGAATTTATTTATCATCTCCAGTTTAAATATTAACAGCATATAAAATATTTTCCTCAATACTGGACTTTTATAAAAGTAGGTTTCGAGGACAACAAAGGGTAGAGGATTTATGTGAAGAAATATGGTATTTATCTCAATGAAATGATTTCTAAATTAAATTCATTTTTTAAAATACAATTTGTAATTGTGCAACATGGGATTCAGTCTTCTCTCACTGAAGCTGGTCGCAAAGCATTTCCTGACTTCTATGTAAAGAATGGTTTCCTTGGGTCTCATTTTAGCAAAACATTTGTGTTCAGTCTAGAGTCTTGATGTTGTTTAACAGTCTAAAGTTGGTGTAAAAGCTTTGATGAATGAAAACTAACTGCTTAACTAGTAGAAGAAAGCAAATTCTCTTAAAAATTGCTGAAGCTAGTAAACCTTTATAACACTGTGGAATGGAGTTTTCCGGTTCTCTTTCTTCATATTACCTGAAAAATCTCTTGTTTGGTGACTGGTGCTCACTTTGACCATTTTAACTTTGAATAGATGTGCGTGCCACAGGTAGGCAGAAGTCATCAGGCTCAGAGGTATCTGTAGGCTCACCTTACTTATGCTGAAAGCAGCTGTAATAAGTTAAGGGATGTCCCTAAGGGATGTCTGTTCTTTTCACCCAACCATGTAAGAAAGTTTGCTTAAAGTGATTTTACTGCTTTGATCCCATTTTTTCCCATGCCTTTTACTACTTCTTACTTTCCATTCTCTATTACTTTTCATTGTCTCCCATTATTAGTCCTACATTACCCTTGATATGTTCCCCAGGGTGGTGAGCACTGTCCCATGCATGAAGCTTCTTTTGTCATCAGGAGCTGCCTGATGAGTTTTTTTCTGAAATCCCATGAAAGCTCAGAAAAATGTCTCTCGTGTTCCTGTAGAAAAACCATGACACCTACCGATGAACTTTTTATGTATTGTATACTCCGGGTATTAATATGTGCTGGGTCAGTGGCACATCTGTATGAGTAGCAGAGAGCATTCCTTGTGCATTTCAGGCTCTCTCTGTGTGGATCAAGTGCATCAGATATAATGTTCATCTGGCAGTGTCCCTCCTCCTCCAGCTTCTGAGTACAATGTTGGAGAATCACTAGCATTTCAGGCTTTCGAAAAATGAATGGGAGACAGGGCTAGACCCTTGATGTGTGTCCTGGAGTTAATCATTCTCCACCTCAGAATTCCTAGGAAATGTCCTCAGCTTTCCTTCTGAACTCATGTGATTGTTGGCTCTATGTCATTCTCTTTTCTGATCCTGCAAAATCGAAAATTGCTTTCTGCCTTTCCTCTGGTTCTGCTTGGAAATATGAAAGGTAAAATAAGATAGGCACATGTGATTCCACCCTGATGAGTTTGGTAACCTTCAGGGTTTATGGACACCTGATCAATGAAGATAGCCATGCTAGAACCTGATGTTGCAGGAAAATGACATATTCTAGGTAAGTATTTTAGCCTTCTGTCTGTCACAGATAGACTTTTTGATGTCTTCTATAATTGGAAAGGTATTGCCTCTCTGCAGTAAAAGAGAACCATAGGGTCGGGTTTTCTTCTTGTACTGTGACTAGATCTGTGTCTCAGTTTCAGCCCATTTGCCTTGAACTACTTTCTT
Source organism: Empidonax traillii (assembly GCF_003031625.1). Lineage (NCBI taxonomy): Eukaryota > Metazoa > Chordata > Aves > Passeriformes > Tyrannidae > Empidonax > Empidonax traillii. Next base: position 37,866 of record NW_020955389.1, on the reverse strand, counting down.
GAATTGAAAAAGTCAGGTTTACTATCACCTGAACTACTGTTCAAATGTTCATAGTCTTTTCCCATTGCTCTCAATTTAAAGGTGACATTGTGTCCTTCTGCTCCCCTGGGGGATGGGTTGGTTCCAAGCCAGTGCAGCAAATCATCCAAATGTGGAGTCTCTCTGCCTCTTATAACCGAGTTTAATTTAAACCAGGAGATACATTTAAATGCCTGACCTCCTTCCTCCAGAACTGCAGCCTCTGGATGAAGCAACACAAAGCCATAACATCAAAATTCAAGTTTCACACTCAGTAGGCCAAACCATTCCAACATTCTCAACTTGTTGCAGGCAAGTCAAAGAGTACCTACAGAACTGGACAGTCATTTGGATATTAACGTGTCATAGACCTGCAGAAGTCATGTCATCTTTGCTGACCGTGGATCAATCTTCCAAAGCTCCATCCATGCAGGGAGCATCCCTTCAGACCGTGTCTCCCATTGATATTTTCAGAACATCAAGGAGTTCCTCTCACATCTGAATTTATTAAACAAGAGGACATGCAAAAATAATGCTGGATTTGGCAGGGAGGTAGGTGACTGAAGTGGCTCTTTGAACAGATCATGTTGAGACTGACTTCTAAGTGTCATTTCTCAGCTGGACTGTCAGTTGGAAGGAACTAGAGGCCAAAGATGTCCACCAGCCCATATGCATAGTCATGTATTCATTTATGTAGGAAGGTATTAATAATACTTATAACTAATATTTATTTTGGTAAATTTAGGGTGAAACTGTCTCCAGCTTTGCCTAGAAGGTACACATAGCCACTCAAAGTCATAATGTGTGTGTGAGAAATACTCCAGTCAAGTATTGCTGTGTACTCACCGGCACTCACTGACATCCAAATTAACTTCCTCGGAAGGAAGATCACAGGCTAAATGATCTTCCACCTGGAATTTCATTTGACTCAAAGGTTGGAACATCCTGGTCAAGGTCTGTGGAGGCACAGAGAAGTCCCCCCCTCCAGCAGAGTACCACTTTTGTCATCACTATTAGAATTCACATCCAGGCAAGAGAGTCATAACCAACCTGAATAAAAAATAGATGGCCTCTCACTATGTATGACTTAGAGAACTTAGTTCAGTTGAAGTCCTCTCAAATGCACAGATGAGTGATTCTAGCTATGTGCCTTGAATGTTATACCCTTTAAAATTATCTTCCTTGAAATACATGAGAATGTAGATGAGCACCCCAAGTACTCAAATATCTGGGAAACTGGCTTAGCATTGTTTGACAAATCCTCTCCACTGAGCTAAATCAGCCAATTAGTCATGCTAATGCTTATTAATGACATTCTTTTAGAACAATGTAATTTGCTCTATTTCTAAATTCCGGCAACAAAAAAAGAAAATAACATGTATTGATCCCGTATTGCAAATGAATGATGTTTCTGTGCTACTGAAACTCAAGAATGTGTGATCGGTTACACCTTGCTACCATCTGCCAAGGCAGCAACTCAGTAGTAAAATTTCATAATATGGATCCCAGCATAGATAATTAAATCAAACTTTGTACAGGCATGGTTACTTCTCTGAGAAAAATATAACAGGCCTAAAGAAGCACCAACAGTTGGCTTGTGTAATCTGAACCTATTAATTGCACCTCCTCTCTGTGCTCACTTATGAGCCCATTCTGAAAGGACAGTTTGTCTTTAATGGGTTAACCGGCGCCCCATTAATAGAGGAGCTATAACACGATAAACAAATATAGTTTAATGCACCCTACTTTGAATGCAGAGTTCATATGTATTCCAGACAAAAGGCCAAACAAATTTACAACACTTCATGCATTTCTATAGCTGAGCATTTTTTACTGAAGGATATGTAAATCCTGCACTAATCAGAGGTTCTGGGATTCCAAATGCCACTAAAGGTTATGACCTGAAGCCCTGCTAATAGATGACTGAGGGCGTAGACTAAGTAGTTCTGAATGACAGCAACCACAGGGTGTTTTGCATGAAAAATAACCTCTAATAAATGACCTCTGCTTTTTTCCTTTCAAAGCTATGACAGTAATGAATATGAAAGGGGGAGCTTTGTACACACCGGGTGTTATTTACACCTAAACACTGCAAGAGTGTGGATATATGTGAGGGTTTCAGTTTGGCTGAAAAAAGGAGGAATGGGTGTTTTCACTGCCTTAACAAACACTGCTGCACTTCTGCTGGCTTCATTAATAATCCTTTTTTCAAACAGTGGTACAAAACAACAAGGTCACACTATTAAAGAAAGTATTTCCTCCTTCACTGTATGTATGTGTGTGTATAAATATCTGTAAATATGCATGTATGTATATGTGTTTACTGGATGCATTACAGGCTTCATGTGAAATATCCTGGATTGCTGATAGAAGCACTCAAATTTCTGCTGTTTTGTGACCTTTCATTAGGCAGAACACTGTGTCTTTGGTGGTACAAACAAAGCAAGGACAGTTTTAATGGCAGAGAGTCTCTCCTCATGGATGATATTTATACTTGGACTCCTTGCAGGAAAACAGTTCTGAGATTTTTTTGTTTTACAAGCAAGCAGAAGCAGAGCTCTGAAAAAAAAAAAATTTCCTTTGAATGATGCTGATCAACTGCTTAAACCTTTCACATCTTGATGGAGATCCTGGAGGGGGAATAGAGCAGTTATGAGCGGGCCATGTTGTCTGTGCTCCTACCAGCTCAGGACGGTTCCCAGTCACATACATTGCTTTGGCTTAGCCACCCTCCATGTAAATCACTTGCAGTGCATGGCTTTGGGGGCACCCTTACCAGTTTCAGGGTACCCTTATACCCCAGACTAGGATGGGGGAAGACAGACAGGCAGGAGCATGCTGGTTTCTCTGCAGAGCTGGGTACTGAGCTGTGCAGGTCTCCTTAGTGCAACGCTGGCAGAGGGATTGTGAGGGAACTGTGTTGTGGCAGAGGGAACCAGCTGTACAGGGCACACTTACCCACAAAAACTAGGGTCATATCAGAGATCGCTGAGCCAGCATACCGATGCACAGGCTGTATGTTTGAGACACAGGGTGCAAATGTGCTTGCCTGGGACTCAGCACCACACAGCCGGCTTCAGACAGCGAGAGAGGGCACCAATTGGCTCTCCACTTCCCTCTGCCAACGTGGTGGCACTACAGCTTCCAGTCTGGGAGCTTGTGTGCTTAAATCCCATCGCAGGTTTTCTTGACAGTCCTGCCCAGTAGGCATATTGAGGGCCCTGCATCTTCTGGATGCTCAGGTGCCATTCTTGCTGCTGAAAAGCTCAGTCCTGTACAGTGGCACCACTACACACCACTGTGCACAGACTGCCTCGAGACACATCACACATGGCAGTAGGGTGGCTCTGACACTCCACTTGCCCCCGAACCCTGTTAGCTTCCCCGTGTAAAGCCTCTTTATTTGGGATTCAGACATGTCACCAAGCAGCATGTGGCCTATGAAAAGAATCTTGATAGCCGATTGCACTTCATACCCCAGGAAGCTTTTATCTGATGCATGATTTTTTTGCTTTTCTTAATATTATCCAAATATTTTTTCATTAGTTAATTTTTAATATAGATGTTTTATGTGCAGAACATAGTTATGTTTGTTCAGGTATGACTGCCATTTTGTTAGGTGGCAATTTTGCCTGAGTAAGGAGGCCAAAGCAGGGCTTTAAAATGCATTCCTCATAAAAAATTAAAGAGCTATTCTTTATTTACATATTTACACAACACTCAATCCATCGTGTAAAGCTTTCTCTGCCTTAAACCCAAATCTCCAGGGTGTACTCTGTGCCTGGGGAAATTGGATGGCTCAGAGAAATGATAAAGAGGTATCTGTCCATCCACCTATCTATCATTTTTTACACCATACTCATTACCATGGTCTCTGAGCTCCTATTACACATGTGGAACCTTTCCCATTTCAGTGCAGAGATGGTCAGCAGAGACAGCAAAGCTATCATTATTTTCTGAAGAGTGCAAGCCTGTGGAATGACTGGTTGCTCACTCTGCAGTGGCCATTTGGCAGCGGCCAGTTTGTACAGGAGACAAATCCCTTTTATTAGCTGCCTGGGAAGTCTGGTTTGGCTTCTGGAAGATGCAGTTCAAATGGACTATGTGCAGTGAGTTAGCCTTAGGTGTCAACATTGCTGCTCCCACATTCACTTCACGTCACCTCAAGAGAGAGGCTACCTCTTCCTTGCCTTCCTGACAACTGCTTACCAGGAGGCGGACTTCAACTCTGAAAAGGCATCAAAAGACCTGGCAACTTTAACTTAGATAGGCTGTTCGAGGGATTCTTCAAATTAACAGAAATAGCAGCATTTCTCATCCTCTTGCATGTAACTGTTTGGCCACTTTCAGGCCGTGTCATCACACATTTGTCTCATTGTTACCCTGGGGTCCACCTGTTTCTTTGCAGAATTCACTTATTGTCTTTTGACTTGTGCTTCAATTTCAAGCTCTGGAGGATGGTGGCTTTTTATTAGGTTGTATTCAGGGCCAGCCATAGTGAGGGCCTGATTCTCGACAAAGACCTGTGGGCATTCAGCAGACAAATATTAGTTAACAATGACCATTACGAAGAATAAAGTAACATCACCACTCTGCAGCTTGCTCCAAGGCTGACTCTATTACAGTTGCTATTGCCAGTGATTGTACCAGTACTATTAGCCATCCTGTTGCCCATTTGTTTTAATCTTTTTCCCTCCTGTGCTAGGAAGAGAAGTTTGAAATTCATCTTAGTTTGCCTACCAACTCTGTCAGACATACAGCAGCAGCCTGGAGCCCCCTGTTCTCCCAGGAGTGTTGCTGCTAGGCATGTAGCAGCATGGCCTTGGTATAATGCTGGGGTGTGGGCTCCAGGATCTATAGGGTGGATGGATGCTCCAAAAAAAATACCTTCTTTTCCTTTCCCCCTTCCTGTTCCATAGAGCAGAAGAACAGCAGAGAGAAGGGCAAAGTGGTCTATCCCAAATCACCAGCCCAAGAAAAAGCATACAGCCTAAATCTCTGACTTGTCCCTTCCCTACTGCTCATTCAGGCATCCCTCTCATCCTAGCCTGGCTCAGGCATGTTGTAGTCTACTCTCAGCTTTAATTTAGAAATAGAAGCAGGCTTCATCCATCAGTCATCAGGAGTGGCAGCCGGCATTCAGTTCATGAAAGGTGTCCAAGACTAAAAGAGGAGAAAGATTGTGTTTTTGACATAAATGAGGGGGCAAATATTATAAATGGCAAATGAAGAGCTAGAACTCCCCTCAGACCACAGGCTGACAGGACTTTGCAGATCATCTGTATCTAAAATTGGATGGTTTTGATTTGGGCTTTACTATTCTTCATTTACAGAAATCTTCTGGCACAACTAGAGGCCCCCTGAATAGAGCCAGGACAAAACTCAAAATGGACAATTAGTTTAACTCAAAATGCTTCATGAAAATATTTCAATTTTGACAGACTTGTGGTGGAAGTCTGCCTTTTTTTCCTGGGCAGTTGTTGGGACCCTGGGCTTCTAGCCACAAATTTGGATTCCTCCAAAACTGGAATCCTTTGCAGCCTTGGAGGACCTTATTTTAGGACTGATGACTGACTGATACTCCAAAAAGAGACATAGACCAGTAATTTGAACTTTTTATTTTCCCTCCATTTCTTATGGTTGTCTTATGGAGGCAACAAAAATTAATATTCTAATAATGTACAATAGAAATGCATTTTCTATTAAAGATTGAAGACCGGATTTTAATCTCTTCCCAACCAGCCTAACTCAACTGGTACTTTTGATTTATGCCAGCCTCAGGAAGAAATTGGGCAATTTGAATTTTAGCTTCCTCTCCTAGGAACAATCCTTTCATTCCTGAAATCTGCAGATGAAGAATGAAACTCTAAAAAACCTGCTCAGCCTGGCCACGGCACAGCTGCAGGACCCTGACAACAGCAGTCTTGCACTGCAGTAAAGAGGCGATTAAAAGTTTTACTATCGGTTTTATCATCTCGGTTTTTACAATAAAGAGGGCTGTCATTGTTTTAGGATTATTTTACTTATGTCTATTCATTTTGTTTCATTGTCTTTACAAGCCTCACTCCCATTTCGTGCTGCTTGGGTTCTGCCCTTTTCAACTCCTCATGGATGAGTGGGGAAGGAAGAGAAGAAGAAAGAAATTGTTGGCCAACAAATTTGGCAGGGAGTGTGAAAACTGAGCTTCCATGACAACCTCTTACTTCATTTGGGAGGAATGAAAACACCACTTTTTTATTTCCTCTGTTTTTATGGTGCCTTTGCATCTTACAGGTACACTAGACCGTTGTTGCTTACATGATCAAACTGTATAGCAATATCCCTCACTGACGCTTTCAATGTATTTTTGATGGGTTTGGGAGTCCAGGCAAAGGTACAGTCAGTGTGCTAAGATGGAGGTGGAGAAAGGAGAAGGGAAGTAGTTTTAGTCTGGAGAAAAATAAAGGAACAAAGGCTGGCAATGGAGACAATGGGACAAGTTAAGACAGGAGATGGGAAGGCAAAAAGTAGAGCTACAAGTAGACAATAAAATTTTTAAAGTACTTTTCACAAAATTTTGGAATTGCTAAGGTTGGAAAAGACCCCTAAGATCACTGTGTCAAACTGTTAACCCATTACCACCATGTTCACCCATAAAGCATGTCCCCAAGTGCCACATCCCTGTGGTTTTGGGGTGTTTAGGCAGTTTTGGTAGCTTTTAAAATCTCAGTAAACAAATACTAGTATCATTAGATGTTTAAATTATTTCAGAGTTCTGTGTATTGTAGCTTTAAACTTCATACCTTAAAAATAGGGATAATCATGCTTGAACTTAGATGCTTTTCTTTTGTACAGACAAGGGAGTAAGGAGAGAGTGAGGAGAGAGTGAGGATGGTATGTTTTCCAGGTGTCATGCAAGTTCAGAAATCTTGCAATTTAAAAACACAGCTAAATACTGAAAAATTGTTCTGGGAATATTCATTCCACTTTATTAAAGAATTAGGGTCCAGCTGTGCTTACTTTCCACAATGGTTTGCTTTTGGGACATATTTCATTTGCTTTTCCAGGGGTTTCTGTATCAGAAATGTTGTTTTAAATGTCACAGTTGTCAAATCAATGAACTAAAACAGTATCACATGGCTTAATTTGAACAAGTAATGCACTTGGAATTCCAGATTTGGAATAACAGGCTTCCTGATCTGTTCACTGTCCCTCAGCAGTTGAAAACAGAGGAATTGGAGTAAGGTTAGGCTATGCCCTATCTTATAGGCTGTACAGAAGAAGGTGAAGGGGAGGACATTTGGTTGTGTTCAATCTGGAAGTACCTATCTATAATGGAAGTTCAAATCCCAGAAAAAAACCTGTTTTGTCTATGAATGTGTCTGTCTGTCTATCTATCTATCTATCTATCTATCTATCTATCTATCTATCTATCTATCTATCTATCTATAATTCTATCTCTGAAGGTTTTACCCAAAGTCCATCTAATTTTCAATGGACCTATTACTGCCCACTGAAAGAAACTCAGGAAGAACTCTCACTGATGTTTAGAGAAGTAATGTTCTTTGCTTCAGGCTGAAAACCTGATACCACTATAGAAGGAACCTTTACCTGACACACTGTTTATTTAGGATACTAAGAAATAGCTCACAATGGACACCCGCAAGCTGAGGCACCCATAACCACGTCTACATCTGAAATCTAGGTAACCACAGTGGAGCCATGGCTGAGGGTTGTGGAACAGTCTTTCTGTCTCCAGTATCCCCCGCCTTATCTAGTGGCTTGTTGTTATCTGCCTTTTCTTCTTCCCCTGTTTTCTTCACAGCCCTCCTGCCCCCCAAAACTTGGTACAGCCCCAAAGAGTACCATAGAACTTTGCATAGCACCGAAACCTATCAAGTCCCAATCTAAAATGCTTTCTTCTCCTTGCTGAGCGTGGCATGCCAGGGATGAACCAACCACGAGCAGCTCAATCCATAAGGAATTATGGGATAGTGAGAATGGTGGGATGCTTTCAAAGAGGAATTTTGCTTCAGGATTTTCTTCTCTGCTATGGAGCATGGATTAAATAGGAAAAACCCCCAAACATAAATACCTGGAAAATCAAACCATTGGATAGGATATACTTTTTGGATAATTTTAAAGAATTGCCTTTACCTATCCCTGTGGTTTAACCTCCACTGTGTAAGGGAAATATTAGCAAAGAATTGTCTGGTTCCATAACAAAGGTCTACTTTGTAGAGTGACAGTATTTGTTTGTTTGTTTTTTCCTGGTTCACTATCAAACAAAAATAATGGACTGCCTAGGTGTGTGTTTGGAGAAGAATAGTTGTATAAGAATAATTTTAATTAAGGTAATAAGGAGGCAGACATGCAAAAGAATACAGAAATGTTTTAAAATTGCAAAGATTTGAATTTATTTTACTTATCTGCTGGCATCACAATCTTCAGTGTTCATGTTTTCAAGCTCTAGTTTGTAGTCATTAAAATTAGAGATTTACATTCAAAATATATGGTGACTACCAGAGGACCTGGCAGATATTTTCAAGTGGAGGTTTAAGAAAAGGTAGTGACATAATATGAGTATTGCATTTTGAACATGCCTTTGATTTACAAAAACATTTCTGCACATTCTTCTCTTTTAAACAAGCTGTGTAATTAAGGTTTGAAAAGTGGCTAATGTTCAGTTAACTCTTTTGGCTTTGGAGAATGGATCATATTACCAAACTGTGAACTGTTATGAATGTGTGTTTATGCATTGCGCATTCTTAGCCTGTCTCAGGGTAAAAGTCTTGAAAGGATTTTATATTTCCTAAATAAGTGCCTAGTGATTAGATCACAATAAATCTGAAAAGATCATAATATGCCTATTATAAATTACTATGTTTCCAAGGAATTATTATTGTTAGTGAGTAAATATGTACCAGTTCCTTAGGGAATAACAGAAATGAGACCATGAAAAGTATATAACCTTGAAGATCTGAGGAAAATTCAAAACTCCAACAAAGAAAGCTGAAAATTTGGTCTGACACCATCTTTACTTTGCATTGTGCTTTCTTTACCTGACAAAGTTTCTGAAATGTGTGTGATTTAGCTTGGTACAATATAAGTGCAGTCTTTAATTTGTGATTACAACAGCATGAGTTAAAGGACAAAATGTCAGCCAGACTGGATTTTCAGCTTTGAACACAACTAAGGTTAAGGTTTTAAGTCAGGGCTTAACTGTCAATCTAACAAAGGACTTTTTTTTTTTTTTTTTTTTTTACTGGCATGTTTAATTACATGAAACCAAATGCTCAGATAGGGGAGAAGAACTGGTTAAACTTTTCTCGGCCATAGAACTAGGACTGCATTTATATCCTGCTGAATTCTAGGCTGGATCTACTCACAAGGCAACAGCTTTGGTCAAGAAAAATGGTTTCATTTGTATCTGGCAAGACACAGTACATGGTTTTCCTTCCTGAGATGGCACAATTGTTCATGTTTTTGACACCTGGAATACATGATATTTGAATTTGCAAAAAAACATCAAGTCAGTACAGAGTATTAGCGGTCTTAAACTGTGTGTTGGTGGTCCTGTTGTCTGAACAGGGATCCAGTAAGTCTTCAGTTAGAGCCAGTATTCTGGTTTTCACTGATGCAGATCTAAGTAGTTGAGGGGCTTACTTAGCTAAGTAAGCTCCTCAATAAGGAGTAAGGCCATTCTTATGTGAAGATGTCCATGGTGTACATTTAGGGTTGACAGTGGAGGTGCCACAGCTCTTTAGGAAGGGGAGACAAGTCCAGACTTGTCACGCTTTTAGAAAGGTCCTTGTTCAGTATCATTGTCTCCACTTTGGTTTACTGAGTTATGATTTTACTAATCTCCTGGAACTCTCTTCCCACACTTAGATGGGCAGCCCTCTCCTTTGATGCATATCTAGATGTTTCTTAGCAATAGGACTGAAAGAACAGTGTAAGCCATTTAGTGATCCAGCTGCACTGTGATAACTTTGGGCACTATCAACTGTCTGGTTTGAGACACAGATAGAGGGAAAGAACAAATATCAAGGAGTTCCTTCACCACAGATCTATCGATAGGGAGCTGATTTCATCATTCAGACTACCTGAAAAGTCTCATGCACAATGACATTATTTCAAGCCCAGGACAATGACATTATTTCAAGTCCAGAACATAAATTCAGGATGGCTAAGAGTGAGGAGAAGACCAATTACTGAAATGAAAATATTGTTCCAACCCTCTGAAGACCCCTCGGCCCTCAGCCAATTTCTTTGAGACCTCCCAGGTGAGCTGAAAAACTCACTTGTGAACCCTTTATACTGGATGCCATTCAGTGCCCTTTCACCCCACATTAGCCATCGAAATGGAGAGTAACATGGAGGAGGTGAGGTACTGATATCATGATTCATCATGATATCATGATTCATCAGGAACATCATGGTTCTGTCAGTAATATCAAAGCTGTTCAATGCTGATACTGCATCAGTATTTGTAGCACTGGTCTTTTCCCTGGCCTTCCTCTAATCTTTTTCAAAGAGCTAGGAGAATCATAGCTCTGTGACCTTTCTGCTTTGACGGAGAGGATAAAAATGAATGGACAATATTGTTGTTTCCTTCCGGTTGTCCACACTCCTTTCTCTACCAAGGAGCACATTAACGTAGACCAGGCTAGCATGGAGTCAGTATCAGTGGGCTCAAAAAAGGGAGGGAAGTCCCATGGCAGGGGTACCAACACTTTCCTAGGCCACCAGCACCAGCTCCAGGTGCTTGTCCAGCAGAAATAAAGTCCTTCTGCATGAATCCCAATACCTGCATTACCAGCATGCTGCAAAACACCACACAGAATAGTCAGTTGTGCTCCTGATGGATCCACATACCCCAGTGCAAACATCAATGGCTGGTAATTTTAGGTGCTGACACCTGCTTCTCCTTTCATATCATGGCATAAACTGGAGGAATTTGCTGTTGTGTCAATCAGTAGAGCAGTCAGCAGTCAAGGAAGGCAGTTTTTAAACTCAACTATAATAATACAAGTTCTTACATTAGTCTTTTGTATTATAATATTGCATTATATGCCACCACATTATGTTATGTCCAAGGGACATAATGCCAGGCAGAAAGTGCCACACTATACAGAGCCTTAGACAAAACATATCAGATATCTCCAGGGGCTGCTTTAAGAGTGCAGTTAGAGCTGTAACACAGGGCAGTAAGCACCAGTTTTTAGAGATTAATGACAAATATGCATTTAACATATGTACAGCAAAAGTCCCCCCCAAATAAGCTGTGTTCAACACAAACACACCTATTTCCACCTTGGGGATTCAGACTATTTTTGTGTCATGCTTGGCTGCTTTGCTATGCTGGAGGCAACCTGCTAACTACGGTGTTATCATTTTATGTTAAACTGTATATGTATAGGTTTGATATAATCACTAGTTTTTAAGACATGATTATGAAGTATTGCAACTAGCAGAAAAAGTGTTACCTTTATCAAATCTGTGAGGGAGGTTTGAGAATATTCTCACTCCATCGATGTTTCAGGAGGAGTGAACCAGATTCCAGGTGATGCTGAACCACCACAGTAAGAAAGAAACCTCTTTCCTCTGGGTGACAGAAATAAAGCTGTAGTTTTATTATTCCCAGCATCAGACACGTTTCACTTTAAACAGAACCACAGGAAGGAGAAGAAGAAAGGTGCCATTGATCCTCGAAGGCTTAAGAATGTTCTCTTCTCTATATATCTGTTGATTAAAGTTCTCATTGAAGACATACCCTTAGATTGAGGGATCATTCAGAAACAGAGATATGTTACCTAAGAAGATACTTTGATAGTTTCTCTACACTGATCTGAAGATGAGGTAGCTTTCCTATTATACATCTAGACATTGTGTCTTAAGAGAAGACTCTTAAGGCTCTGAAAGGCCAGATCTATAAGTACTCTTAATTATTTTTCTATTTTGTGACCTTATTTCTGATTTTGTGATCATCTCAGCTTACATTTGGCTGGAGTGAAAAAACATTTTGCTCACTCAAGAAAGAGCAAGTGAATTCCTTTGTCTTTTTAAAATTAGTTTGACAACAAAAGTTATAGCTGGAGATGGACAGTCTTCTTGTGTCCTCAGCTTGAGATGAGGTTTGGATGGGCAGTAACTGGGTACACTCCTTCCACTAAAGTAATAAGGTCAGTTCAGGGATTACGGCAACAGGTTATAAGCCTGTGGAGAAGACTTTCTCATTTCAGGCAAAATCTGTGCTAAAGTCTTGGAGCGTGAGCACAGAGGTGCAGAACCAAACATGGCAACTCTAGTGACTTCCTAGCCCGCACTTTTCCTAATTCAAATACTACCTGATTCTTGTTGACCTTCCCCACATAATCTTTTCATGTGTGTACTGAGGACATTTAAAAGACCCCAGATTTCCTGACTGTCTGTATCTAACAGAGATATGAGGCAAAACAGTTGGATATGTGGATATGATAATGTTGCCAAAACATTCATTTCCAGTGTCATTTTAGATGTTAGGCTCCAGGAACACTTTACGCAGCCTTCCAGTACCGATGGAGGGCCTACAAGACAGCCGGAGAGGGACTTCCTACAAGGGCATGTAGTGACAGGACAAAGGGGAATGGCTTTAAACCAAAAGAGGGGATATTTAGATTAGATATTACGAAGAAATTCTTAATTGTGAGGGTGGTGAGGCACTGCAATAGGTTATGTAGAGAAGCTGGTGATGCTCCATCCCTGGAAGTGTTCAAGGCTGGATTTAATGAGGCTTTGAGAAGCCTGGTATTGTGGAAGGTGTCCCTGCACACGACAGGGGGTTTGGAACTAGATGATCTGTAAGGGCCCATTCGAAACCGCTCTGTGATTGTATGTTCTGGACCACCTAACTGACAGTCAGCCACTTCTCTGGAAAATACGGATCTTCTGTAGCTCGTATGTCATCTCTTTCAGGTCATGGAGGTATTTCAGAAAGCCCACAGCATGTAAAATAGTGATAGAAATCAATGTTCAGTAACCAGATTTTCTTATGGTGTTTAATAGGGGAAAGGCTAATGGGAGAGTTACCATTGTGTATGAAATGTTTATTTTAAACTTAATGTATCCTGAGGAGCCTGAAACATCTAGTCCCTTTTTCTACCTTTGAGAGCCAGTATATTACAAAATCTTTTTAATACTCTGTTTTTTGCTTATCTAACTCTGGGAAAAGTGGGTGGCAGTACTGAACAGCTTCATAAGCAGAGGTCCATTAGCAGAGGTTGTGACTCTAGAGCACGCCCGTTCCACCTTTCTCTGTAGGCAGGTCTATGTGGATTTTGAGGGGCAAGGAAGGGAAGGACTGTTTTTTTCTTTCCTGTCTCTACTTGCAGGGGCCTGTTGAAAGCTCATTTTTGACAGCAATTACAACTACTCTGGCCTTTTTGGCAAAGGAATGTGCTGTCAGATGAGGCCTGAAGTTTGGATTCGCGTGCCTGTTCCTGGAAGAACAAACACATGGAGTGAAGACGCTCTATCTGAAAGACTTGGGGAAGCACCAAAATAAACAAAAATAATTGAGGACAGACTCGCAGAGGCGCAAACCACATGCATTGTAATTCTGTTGGCCCAGCAAATGATACCTCATCACCACCTACTCCATCTAAATAAAGCCATGTCCCCGCGAGGACGTCTGACCCACAGACTGCAGGGGCACAGGCTGGAGAGCCCTGCGCTGGTGTCCTCCGGCTTCCTTCGGCAGCTGGGTTCGAAAACAGACTGCCCTGAGGTGCCAGGGGTGAGCAGGGTGAGCCCTTCCCCTCTCCCCGGCCTGCTGACGCAGAGAACACCCGCATTCCTGCAAGTCGCTCCCCGGGCTCCCAAGACGAGCCGAAAAGGCAGATGACCCTCTTGGCCGCACCCAAAGTTCTTTTAAGGCGCGTTCTGTCCCCCACACTCATTTAACTCTCCCGGGGAAGAAGCAGGCTCCTCCCCGGGCATTTGGAGAGCCCGGGTGAGGCCGGGCCAAGCGGGGTCCACCCGCACCATCACCGCAGCCCAAACCCCGCGGGTTCGACCGGCGCGGGCAGGGATGGAGGCGGGGGGGCGCTCCCGCCGGCGGCCACACGGTGTCGCCCGCGCCGCTCGGCTGCGCTCCCGGCCCAGCATCCCGGCCTCGGTCCTCGGAGGGATAGGGAACGGCACCGTGGAGGGCAGGTAACAAATCCCCTCATTTTGTGTTGTTTTGCATTTTATTTTATTTTATTTTATTTTATTTTATTTTATTTTATTTTATTTTATTTTATTTTATTTTATTTTATTTTATTTTTTATATTATATTTTGTTTTATTTTAATTTTATTATATTTTTATTTAATTTCACTTTATTATTTTATTATTTAATTATTATTATTTAATTTTAATTTGATGTTATTGTTTTATTTTTTGGTTTATTATTTCATTTAATTTTGGCTTATTACTTTATTTTATTTTGGTTTATTATTTTATTCTATTTTGTTTTGCTTTATTTTATTTACTTTCATTTTTTCTGTTTTACTTTTATTTTATTTTTTTGTTTGTTTTAATTTCCCTTCCCTTCCCTTCCCTTCCCTTCCCTTCCCTTCCCTTCCCTTCCCTTCCCTTCCCTTCCCTTCCCTTCCCTTCCCTTCCCTTCCC